>NC_135674.1:2592517-2722256 GCF_964188315.1 Podarcis muralis
GGCGGCGCGAAACTGTGATGGCGGTCCTCTTCGATCTCTGAAGAGGGGCTCCGCAGGAAAGGGTCGCACGCTACGGCACAGCGGCGGCCCACCAAGAAAAACCACGGGTAGAGTGAGCCCGTGGCCGTGGGACTCGGCGGGCACCTGAAGCGACCCCGAAAACACAGAAGGGACCCCGTAAGGGGCTCCGGAGTGGAGGAGGGGGAGCGGTGCTGTGAGTTCATCGCTCTTTCTGCGGAAGCAAAGCCGCACGGCTGTCACAGATGAGCGCCGACCTTTCTTCCTGAAAACATCAGGCTGAAACAACAAACCCGTGAGTAAGGTCATCAAACCCGGGGAATTAATTTATTGAATTTGGCTGAAACCGGGAGACGAGAAAAAGGAAGTCCGCCTTCCGGTACTGCTTTTAAGATCAAAGCAAAGGACTTGAGAAGCGGAAAGCGCTTGAAAAGGGAAGCGTTAAAGTGGGACTTTCGTGTACTTACAGAATTAGCTTCTAAAGAGGAAGTATAGAACTTCTCGCAAGTAAAAGGGACTTTTAAACGTAAGTTGGAGCGATCCCCTCGCTTAGGGGCTATTGATACTTAAGTGCCAAATCGTCGGGCTGCCTGGGGGAAACTGTTTAACTGCGGAACTGTTACAAACTTTCGGAAACTTAAGTGATACTTTTGAGCATAAATAAGTTGGATTGGATATTGTTGTAGACACCTTTTTGAAACTTTGTTAAACTCTAAAAGAGCTCTGGGGGACTTTTTCTTTTACTGCTTCGGGACTATTGTGTTTTTGAATTGGAACAACAGGGACTTTAATGGCGGAAAAGTTTCCTTCTTCTTCTTGAGTTCTGGTGGCACTCCCCCTAGAGGACTTTGGGATTATAAAGGCCTGGGAACAGCTTTTTATGTTTACTTTCTCTCTTCGGATTGTTTTCAAACTGGATCTGCCTTTCCCATGGGATAACAAATAATTTGACCTTGAACATTGACTGATGTGTAATGAGTGGTACAGGGAAGACAAGAGCAGCTAAAAGCTAAGGAAGCTAAGGAAAAGGAAAAAGAAAAAAAGCTGGTACAGTTGGTACAAACAACTTTGACTCAAGGACGCAGATCATCGGTTCCAGCTGTGCTGGTGGCACAAAAGACAGAAGTTGAAAAGCCTGACAAGTCTGCAGAGGAAGATATGGCAACAGGAGGATCTGAAGCAGTCTTGAAACAAATTTTGGAACAATTGTCAACTTTAAATCAAAAGGTAGATAACCAATCATTAAAAATTGACCAAGCTACATCCTCGATCCAGAAATTGACTGATCAGGTTTCCCAGCATACACAAGCAATTGAAAAATTGCAAGGAGCAACAGAAGAAAATCGTAAACTAGCTGGGGAAGCCATTCAAATAGCAGAGTCAGCTAAGAAAGAGGTCAAGGAAGTCAAAGGAGAAGTCAAGCCTCTGCATAAACAGATAGGGGAACAACAAGCCTATCTGTCCATGGTGGAATTGCAAAATCGTGAGAACAACCTTAGATTGAGGGCAATTCCAGAACTTGAACAAGGAGATTTGATTGGCTTTTTGACAACAGAAATTTCCAAGTTCTGGGGTATAAAGGAGGAAAGTGACTTTAAAATAGTATCGGCTTTTCGACTGGGAAGATTGGTAAGGAAGGACAGATCCAGGGATTGTTTGATAATCCTGAGATCAAGGGAAGAGAGAGACAAAATACTAGGCCTTCACTTCAAAAATTCATTGGAGATACAGGACAAAAGGGTGGAAATCTACAGAGATATACCGAAACAGCTATTGGATTTGAGAGCCACCTATTCAGAATTGGCAAAGTTGCTGAGACACAACGCAATTCCTTATAGGTGGGAGTTTCCACAAGGACTATCCTTTACCTACAAAGAAAAGAAGGTTAAAATAAGAACATCAGAGGATCTACAAAAGTTCCTGCACGACCACGGAGAAGATCTCCAAAAAGGAGTAGCAGCATCTTGGCCTCTACCACAATCTGGAGCTATACCGCCTGGAGGCGGACCAACGCCTGCACCCTCGGGACCAGAGAATAAAGAAGATACACCACTCTAGGACCAACAAATCAATACAGGATGTCTCTGCAGCTACTTAGTTGGAATATAAACGGTGGAAATTCTCCGGAAAAAAGAAGGAGGATATTTCATATATTGAAGAAAGAACAATTGGACATTATTTGTTTACAAGAAACACATGTGACTAGGCTCCATAGGAAAGTTCTAATTAACAAAAGACTGGGCCAAGAATTTATTTCGTCGGACAAGGTAAAGAAAAGAGGAGTGGTGATATATGCTAAGGAGAGCCTGTCACCAAAATTTTTATTTAAGGATGAGCAAGGAAGAATTTTGGCAATTGAAATTCAGACACAAGGAGAAAATTTTTTGATATTAGGAATATACGCACCAAATGATGGGAAATCAGAATTTTTTAAGAAGCTGCACGAGACTATGCTGGACTATTTGGACTATTCCAACATCATTATGATGGGAGACATGAATGGAGTGGTATCTACAAATATGGATAAGTCACAAAACCAAAATTTGACAAAAGATGGCAGACTGCCTAAAACTTTCTTTGAACTAACTGACAATATGGACTTGATTGACATATGGAGGACAAAGAACCCCTTAGGTAAAGAAGGAACTTTCTTTTCTGAGGCCCATTTGTCATGGACAAGGATCGACCAAATTTGGACAACTAGAGGGCTGGCACCTAAGACCAGAAAAGTGGAAATCTGCCCAAAAACCTGCTCCGACCATAACGCCTTGAAAGTGGAATTGAGACTTACTCCAACTGGTTCCTTCAGATGGAAAATGAATGACACCCTACTAAGAGACCAGGAGGTTGTGAAGAAGGCCCAAAAAACTTTAAGAGACTATTTTGAAATAAATTTGAATACTACGGTAGAAAAAAGAACGGTCTGGGACGCCAGTAAAGCAAACTCTGGAATGGAAAAAAGGAGAAGATTTTGGAGAAAATAAGAGAAGGAGAGAAAAAATTGAGAACTAATCCAAAGTCGAAGGAGGTGCTGAGAGAAATCAAATTCCATCAAGCACAATATTCGAAACTGATAAATCAAGAGGTTGAATGGAAAATTAAACAAATGAAGCAAAGATCGTTTGAATCAGCAAATAAATGTGGAAAACTGCTGGCGTGGCAGTTGAAGAAGAGACAAAAATTGAACACAGTTACAAATCTAGAGATTGAAGGGAGAACTGTTCAGAAACCAGAAGAAATTAGAAAGTGTTTCCAGAGATACTTTAAAGAACTTTATGCACAGGGGCCACAGAAAGAGTTTGAGATAGATCAATTTTTAAAAACCAATGGATTACCAAAAGTAACTCAGGAAAAGAGAACAATCCTGAACTGTAAGATAACGCAACAGGAAATTGAAGGTGCCATTCAGAACATGCAACTAGGCAAGTCTCCAGGCCCTGATGGACTCACCTCCAAATATTATAAGACTTTGAAAGACTATCTGATACAACCTCTGATGGAGGTATGTAACCAGATTATGGAGGGGAAGAAGGCACCGGAGTCGTGGAAAGAAGCTTTCATCACATTGATTCCCAAAGTGGAAACTGAAAAGACTCAACTTAAGAACTACCGTCCCATCTCACTCCTAAATGTGGATTACAAAATTTTTGCAGACATTCTGGCAAGTAGACTTAAAAAAGTTTTGAATGAGGTAATTCACAAGGACCAGGCTGGCTTTCTCCCTGGTAGGCATTTGTTTGATAACACTCGGAACATTATTGATATTTTGGAACTTTTACAAACAAATATCAATACGAGAGCAGTGTTAATCTTTATTGATGCGGAGAAGGCCTTTGACAACATTTCTTGGATGTTCATGAAGAAAAATTTGGAAGGGATGGGAGTGGGACGGGGGTTTGAAAATGGAATAGAAGCAATCTATTCAGAGCAGAAAGCTAAACTGATAGTGAACAATGTGGTGACAGAGGAGTTTAAAATTGAAAAAGGGACACGACAGGGGTGCCCCTTATCCCCTCTTTTATTTATTTCAGTCCTGGAGGTGCTTTTGAACATGATTAGGGAGGACCGGTTGGTACAAGGAATACAGGTCGGAGTGAAACAATATAAACTGAAAGCATTTGCAGATGACTTGGTTTTAACATTACAGGAGCCAGTATCTAGTACAAAAAGAGTTTTAGAACTGATTCATGAATTTGGTCGGGTGGCGGGATTCAAGCTGAACAAGCAAAAGACCAAGGTTCTGGTTAAAAACTTGACACCTACAGAAACAGAGGGGTTCCAGAAAGAAACAGAACTAAGTGTTGTTAAAAAAGTGAAATACCTAGGGGTTCATTTGACTGTTAAAAATTTGAATCTATTTAAAGACAATTATGAAAAATGTTGGTCGGAAATTAAGAAGGATTTGGAAATTTGGTCAAGATTGAAACTTTCCTTGTTGGGCAGAATTGCAGCTATAAAGATGAATGTATTGCCGAAAATGTTATTTTTGTTTCAGGCCCTACAGATCGTGGACAGAGTGGAATGTTTTGGAAAGTGGCAGAAGGCTATATCTAAGTTTGTCTGGCAGGGCAAAAAGCCCCGAATAAAGTTTAAAATACTAACTGACTCGAAAGAAAGAGGGGGGTTTGCCCTGCCGGATCTGAGGTTGTACTATGAATCTGCAGCCTTCTGCTGGTTGAAGGATTGGTTCTTGTTGGAGAACACTGATGTCCTGGATCTGGAAGGGTTTGATAATGCTTTTGGTTGGCATGCATATTTGTGGTACGACAAGGTTAAAATTCATAAACGGGAATCGAAAAAGATGGCGCCGAGGTAAGACGCTCTTATCGGAGCTTGAAGAAATCTTTTAACTAAATGCCTTTGTTGCTGGCTCTCCTCCTTCTTTTGGATTTTATTTCCTTTCACTACTTCGCTGTGCTTTTGAACATCTTATCTTATCTTCCTCGGTGCCGGGACTTAATGAAGTTAATGAAGTTTTAACGAAGGCTCTCAGACATTCCCTCTCGGGCATTAAGGCACTCCCTTCCAGTTTCTTGTTGACTCCTCGTGACAAACTTATTCCAAGGATCTTTAAGGACTTCTAATGGGCTTTTAACCCTAAAAAAACTACAAATTCATAAAACCACAAATTTCTCCCACCACCTCTAACTTTGTGGACCCCCAAACATCTCAGTTGTTTTAACAAACTGAGAAGAAGGGGGGGGGATACTTCAAAGGAGGGCTCTAATTGGACCCAGTTTTAAACTCCTCGTAGCAGCCCAGCCAGGACTGAATGAGAAGTGAATGAGATTGCGACCTGAGAACTTTAGCACTTTATCACTCTATTTAGAAGTCTGATCTCATTGATTTAAGAAGAATCTAGCAATGAGAAGAGCCAAAAGACTCAGGTGTCCTGATACAGAAACTGACGCAGAGCCCTCTGGTTTCAAACAGAGTAATTTAGATAATTACCTGCTACCTCAAAAACAGCACATATCTCCTCCCAAAACCTCCCTCAACTCTTTACATGGAAAGACAGTTGAAGAGATATCCCTAGGAATAAATGAGGACAAGGCTACCACTCCCATAATCGAGGCACAAGTACTAATTGATAGAAAGGTGGAGCTGCTGGAGGAATGCTGCCTATTGAGTGCTCAAACAGTTCAAAAAATCTTTGAACAATTACAAAACATCTCCAAGAAGCTGGATAACCCAGATGAAAGGAGGCAACTCACTCCCTTTTTGCCATCCTTAACAAGCCCTGGAGATAAACAGAACAAATACAAATTTATACCTCTAAACCAGCCAAAAACCAGAGGAAGCCCCCCTCACTCAGTCAACCTGATACTGAGGCCATGTGAGATTGTTCTCCACATTTTTCCATATAGAGGGCCCCTACCTTACTGGGAATCATTCTTCTGGGCCAGACATCATCTAAATCTGCTCCTAGGCCTTGAGGGTGGAAGCATCGACTTAAAAGCAGTCAAGAGGCTCACTAACGACGGATACTCCAAAAAAGTACTACTAAGATTTGGTAGTCATAGAATTCCAACCAAAATTTTAAGGGAAAAGGCTCATTTAGCCCAGAAAGGAATTATTCCGCGTCGACACTTTGAAGATATATCACCCAGACCATTGATTGCATCTAAAAGACAGAACAAGATGAACAAGACCATTCCACCAGAAGCCGACATCTGCCCTACTCCCGTGGAAGAACCCAGTAGATGGGAGAAACCGCAGCCAGCTACCCGGGAAATCACGCAAGAAAAATTCAAGCTCCCAAACCATGCGACTGTAGCATTAAATAACAGCCTCGCCCTTGACACAATAGACTGGACAGTCCCAGAAGAAGAAGATCTGCTGAGTAACTTTACCAAGCTACCAGATAAAGAACAAATAAACATACTCAGTAAATTGACGAAACTACAGGCCAGATTGACCGAAATTCACCAACAAGGTCAACAAAATGCAGTAGAAACAATACACAATCAAACTTTACACTTACCAGCCTTCTCCCCAAAATGCATAGTCAAAAAGAGAGCTACTAATGGAACTTTCAAATGTATAGATGCAGAGCTTCAAATCCAGCCTCCTTTAGAATATGAAACGGCAAGGAAAAACTCCAGCAATGAGACCACAAATTCCTGGCTGAGATACCAAATACTAGCTCCAAACGAAACAGGTACCCCTTATTTAAGCACTACAAAGGACTCTAACATTGCCGAACAAAAGATGACTTCCAACAGTCCTGACACACTGAACTCAACACCAAATGAGGCCAAAGAAATGGAAGTAGAGACTGAAAACAGTCCTACTGTCCATAACAGTCCACCAACCACAGAAATTTCTCAGGAACAAGGAACAGTTAAGGAAGAAAATCAAGAAAGGGAGGAAATTTTAATTTCCCGCACTTTAAAAAAGAATCTAAAAGATCCACCATTATGTTCCCCACCGAAAGCAGCGACAAATGGCTGTATCTGCACAAGACAAAATCCCTCGCTGGACTCAATAACAGAACTAGAATGACTAAATGCTGTCAACCAGCCACCAACTCAAAAACGGATCCTACGCTTGCTGTCCTGGAATATTGCAGGGTGGGGAAATAAAGACGGAGACCCAGACCTAATGAACTTCTTTAAAGATTTTGAATTAATACTTCTACAAGAAACATGGTCAACTAGAGATATTAAAATCAATGGATTCACCTCCTATACGAAACCCGCATTGAAAACAAACACGAAGGGCCGGCCGAAAGCAGGGTTCTGTTGTATGATCAAAGACAACTTAGGGTTTGAAATCAAGCAGCTAGAAAAATGCTTACCACTTGCACAAGCTCTACTTTTAACTCAAAAAGACGATACTTTGCTACTTGTAAATGTCTATATCCCCCCAACCAAAAACAACAACAGCAGTGAAAATTGGTCACAACTAACCTTTTATATAGAAAATTTGACCGATAAATACCCAAATGCCTCACTGATAATAGCAGGTGATTTTAATGCCAGAGTGGGAACCAACAATGAACAACTATGTAGCAAACTAAATTGGAATACTGATAATGATATCGCACATGCCCTGAAAATAGGACGATTCTCCAGAGATAGGGTTGTAAACAACGAAGGCCTACGCCTACTTGAATTATGTAACAACTTTAATTTGCAGATTGTGAACGGTTCAACAAAAGGCGATAGAAGCGGGGAGTTTACATACTTCTCCCCCCGAGGATGCAGTGTCATCGACTATATTCTTGTCCCTTATAATATTATAAATTCGATCATGGACCTCAAAATTGGAACGCGTACTGAAAGCGACCATCAGCCATTATCGTTGTCTATTAACTTAAAGGACGAAACCAAAATAACCAAGTACAATATCATAGAACCTTTTCAATACAAACAAATGACCCAATTAAAATGGTCCCAGGAAATGAGTGCAGCAGTGGGGCAAAAACTTACAGCCAACTTGAGAAAACAAATATTATCCAACTTAAAGACCACGAATTCCTACAGTGATATTCCGAAAATTTATAATGAAATCTTCCAAATGTTCGTAGAGCTTAGTACTCCACCTAAAGTTTGGGTACTTAAACATAGCGCTAGCCCTTGGTTTGATGATGAATGTTTCCAGCTAAAAAGAAAACTGCGCCAAATATTTAAAAATAATCGCACTAAACTAGAGCCCTCTTATCTTGATGAAAAAAGAAAATATCATTACATTCTGGCCGAAAAGAAACAGAAATATGCAACCCAAAAATGGCTACAATTATTCGACTCAATTCAGAGTAAAAACAACAAAGCGTTCTGGAACCTAGTGTACGGAGGACTGAAAGCCGAAAATCAATTAACTCTACCACCAATTGCAGAATCCAAATGGTCCCAATACTTTACATCTGTATTTAACAATCTACACAGTGAACCTAAAGGAAATGAGACCACTAAAAATAAAATCAATAAACTCCAGGAGTGGCCAAGGGTAGAAGAAGAGGAAATTAGAGAGATAGTTAAAAATTTCAAATCGGGGAAATCTCCTGGGCCAGACGGTCTACCAATAGAATTATTCAAGACCTATATAGATTGGTGGGCAGAACCCTTAGCTCAATTGTTTACTCTCATAGATAAATATGGGATCATACCTGAGATATGGTTAAGATCAATAATTATCCCAATCTTTAAAAATGGCGACCCAAAAGAACCAAGGAATTATAGACCGATAAGCCTATTATCAGTGATAGGGAAAATCTACGCTAAGCACCTTTTATCTAAACTCCTTACCTGGATGAAAAATCTAAATTTACCAGGGAAAGAACAAATAGGTTTCTCCAAAGGTTGCTCTACATTAGACCACTGCCTTATACTTATGCATTTGGTTGAAAAATACAGATCCCAAAGGCAATCTAAGATATATGCTGCTTTTGTAGATTTTCGTGGTGCATTCGACTCAATTGACCGCCCAAAGCTGTGGAGGAAACTCGCAGAATTAAAAATTGATCAGCGCTTATTGATTCTAATACAAAATCTATACTCTTCCAATACCTGTCAAGTCAAACTTAACACCAAAGGTCACCTTTCATCAGACATCTCAAACTCGAAAGGGGTAAAACAAGGGTGTATTCTTGCCCCCTTTCTATTTAATTTATTTTTATCAGACTTGCCAGATCACCTTCAAAAAATAGAATCACATGCCCCTAAACTTAATCAGAAACCAGTTCCTCTCTTATTATACGCAGACGATGCTGTCCTACTATCATTAACGAGCTTGGGTCTGAAACGTCTTATATCTTCTCTGATCCTTTACTGTGAATGTAACAAACTCTCTATAAATTATGAGAAGACAAAAATTTTGGTCTTCTCGAATGGTTGGAAATTAGAGAAATGGAAAATAAGAGGGCAGGAAATCCAACAAGTGAAAATCTATAGGTATCTGGGAATCTTATTCCAGAGCAATTTAGGGTGGGTAAATCATCGCACAAATGCCATAAAACAGGCAAAGTGCACCTCATCAGCAGTTGCCCGTTTTTATTATCAGAAAGGCAATCAATTTATTCCTGCGGCCAATCAGATATTTCAAACAAAAGTGCAATCCCAGATATTCTATGGAATCCCGCTATGGGTCCAAGCATATAACAGTGATCTAAAAAAGATTCACTCCAGCTTTCTGAGACGTACTCTTGGACTCCCAGCTGTGATCAAATATGAAACAATGTGTGCAGAAATAGGCATACACACAATGGAATATTGGGCCTGGTCCACCTCAATAAAGTACTGGTTACGCTGCCATTTTCGCTGCCCTCCATCAAGTCTGCTCGCTGATTTGCTCAAGGACTCCTATAAATCAAGATGGTATCAGTACCTCGAAAAAAAGATTGAATCTTTAGGCATTGAGCTGGAGCCCTTGTACAATTCTAACGAGCAATACATTTTCCATAATATCCTAACTAGACTAAAGGATGTCGAGAGACAAAATATTATGGCAGCTGTAAACAAAATTTGCTCCCCCATATTCTATGATTTAAATATCTTAGATAGCAGAGCCAATTACGTCACTAAATTAATAATTCCAGCCCAACGTAGGGCTTTTATGCTGGCCCGTTTGAATGTTTTTCCCTCAGCATTTGTCAGGGGAAGATATCAAAACATTCCTAGAAACAAGAGATTCTGCAGATGTTCTATGAATGTCCCGGACACGGTAGAGCATATTCTCTTTTATTGCCCATTGTACAGTACGCTCCGTCAACACGTGCTGTCCCCTCTTTTGGGTGGTCTGGAACCCCAGCAAGGTGAATGTGTGAGATTCTGCCTATCCGACGTTGACCAAAGGGTAACGGCGGGGGTAGCCGAGTTTTTGGTAGCAGTCCTCCAAGGAGCAGGTTAACAAGGAAAACCACTGATTCTATATGGATATATATATATATGTATGTAGCCAACTGCTGCCTTTTTATATATATTTTAAGGCTTTTATGTGTTATTTTCTCTTTTATGGTTTTATTTGTATAATGCCTAATAAAGGTTTGATAAGTAAGTAAAATTCATAAACTATTTAAAAACCATATTGTCAGAAGAGCAATCTTTGCGGTCTGGTTGAAATATAAAGACTTATTGGAGGGTAAGACCCCGAGGTGGCTATCACCGGTAGAGGCCAAGGCTAGGAAAAGACTCAATATGGAGGCCTACTGGCCGAAATATTGGGAAATAATTGAAAAAATTGGAGACAATTGGAGGCTGCAGAGCCAGGAGAAATTAAAAAATAAGGTGCGAGACTGGTTACATTATGCTCAAATTCAAGAGGTGTTTAAAATAGATAAAAAAGTTGGTTTCCAGGTGGAAAAATCGAAATTGGAGACAGAATTGTTAGAACCAAAGACCAAGACACTATCGAGAATGTATAACTTGCTGCTCAAGTGGAATACACAGGATGAGACAGTTAAATCTGCCATGATAAAATGGGCACAGGATGTTGGACATAACATTATGTTTGAAGACTGGGAAAGGTTATGGAACACCGGAATGAAATTCACGGCATGTACTGCCTTGAAGGAAAATATTATGAAAATGATATACCGGTGGTACATGACCCCAGTCAAGTTAGCTAAGATATATCACCTGTCTGACAATAAATGTTGGAAATGTAAGGAGGCAGAAGGGACATTTTTTCACCTCTGGTGGACCTGCCCAAAAGTGAAGGCCTTCTGGGAAATGATTTATAATGAATTGAAAAAGGTATTTAGATATACCTTCCCTAAGAAACCAGAGGCCTTCCTGCTGGGCATGGTAGACCAGAAAGTGTCAAAGAAGGACAGAACCTTGTTTATGTATGCTAGTACAGCAGCAAGAATACTCATCGCAAAGCATTGGAAGACACAAGATTTACCCACGCTGGAGGAATGGCAGACGCAGTTGATGGACTACATGGAATTAGCTGAAATGACTGGCAGAATCCGAGATTTGGACGAAGAAACAATCGAGGTGGATTGGAAAAAATTTAAAGATTACTTGCAAAAATATTATAAGTTGTACGAATCTTAAGATAGTGCACGATTAGGAAATGCTATGCTTTTGCAATATGTTTAAGTAAACGGTAAAATAAGTGATAAAGGAGAAAAGGAGACAATGTGAATCAAACATATTATGTTTATTTTAAAGGTATTATAACTGACTTACAATATATTGAATTTGGAGACATAATAACTGAAAGTTACAATAAGATGTGAAAGAAGGTAACAATTTGCTGACATTGTTAATATAAAGAACGCAGATCTGGAAGGTGTGGGGAAGTCCAACAGGAATTTATGGAAAGTGGAACTATTACATACTTATAATTTTTTTTGGTAATGTTTTTTGTTAAAAAAAAAAAATCTGTTTCTTGTATTGTCTTTTTCTGTACTTCTTGGAATGTATAAAACTATGAAAAGAAACGCAATAAAAAATATTATAAAAAAAGGAGTTACGCTAAGACCAGACCATGTCATTACAGAGGAGGCAGGTTTAGTCGTTGTCTGAGGACTATCCCTGCCTCCGGGTCTGGTCCTGACCGGATGGATACTAGAATCAGCAAGGGATACCCACATGACCTGAAAGTGTTGCTGTGCAATGCCAGGTCAATGATGAATAAGACCACTGCCATCCATGACTTGATCATGGATGGAGGACTTGACCTGGCATGTGTAACAGAGACTTGGTTGGATGAAGCAGATGGGCCTGTCCTTGCCGCTGCTTGTCCACCAGGTTTCTCTTATGCACAGCAACCCAGGTCATGTGGGCGGGGAGGGGGGGTTGCAGTGATTTTTAGGAAGTCATTAGTTTGCACCAGGCGTCCTATTGGGAAGACCCAGTTTTCCGAGTGCATGTTCTGGAAGTTGGGCAATAGGGGCAGTACAGGATTCCTTTTGGTGTACCGACCTCCCCGCTGCACCAAGGATTCCCTGCCCGAGCTGCTTCAGGTTGTGGCGGATGTTCTCCTGGAGACACCTAGCTTGGTTGTCCTAGGGGATTTTAACATCCATGCCGACACGACCTTACAAGGGGCCGCTCGGGACTTCGTGGAAAGCATGGCCTCCATGGGGCTGTCCCTGAATAAGTTTGGCCCAACCCATAGCCGCGGATATGCCTTGGACCTGGTGTTTACCTCTATGGATGTTGGTGATCTGACACTAAGTAAAAGCGAAACGAAAGAAGTGCCATGGTCAGATCACTTCCTGGTGCAACTGGACTTCTCTGCGACCCTTCCCCTCTGCAGGGAGGTAGGACTGATTCGGATGGTCCACCCCCGCCACTTAATGGATCCAAATGGTTTCCAGAGAGTGGTAGGGGATGCTTTATCCCATGTTGATGGCCTTTCAGCCGATTCCCTGGTGGCCCGCTGGAATGTGGAGTTAACCAGGGCTATTGACTGTTTGGCTCCAAAGCGCCCTCTCCGATTGCATGGAGCCCGGAGAGCCCCGTGGTTTTCCACGGATCTGAGGGCAATGAAACAATCGTTGAGACGGCTAGAGCGCCGGTGGCGGATAACTCATTCCGAATCTGACCGGACACAGGTTAGAGCTCAACGTCGAGCCTACCAAGTGGCGATAGCGACGGCGAAGAGGACTTTCTTCGCCGCCTCTATTGCATCTGCAGAAAACAGCAGCAGGAGACTTTTTCAGGTGGTTCACAATTTAGCGGAACCACCTGCGACATCGGGGCCCAGTACGGGCCACATGATCTCCTGCAATGATTTTGCAAAGTTTTTTGCAGATAAAATCGCTCAGATTCGGGAAGAAGTAGACTCCACCGTGGGAGCAGGGCCAGGGCGGGAGAGTGCTAGAGTCCTGTCTAGTCAAGTTGTGTGGGATCAATTCCAATCTGTTACCTCCGAGGATGTGGACAGGCTGCTTGGACGAGTGAAGCCAACCACCTGTCTCCTGGATCCTTGCCCATCCTGGCTTATAAAAGCTAGCCGGGAAGGACTGGGCGATGGGCTTCGTGGGGTGGTGAATGCTTCCCTCCGTGAGGGAGCCTTCCCTGACCCGCTGAAAGAGGCAGTTATTAAATCGCTTCTTAAAAAAACATCTTTAGATGCGGCCACGATGGCCAATTATCGCCCAGTCTCAAATCTTCCATTCTTGGGCAAGGTGATTGAGAGAGTGGTTGCTGAACAACTCCAGGCACGCCTGGAAGAAGCGGACCATTTGGATCCCTTCCAGTCGGGATTCAGGCCTCATCATGGGACTGAAACTGCCTTGGTCGCACTGGTTGATGATCTCCGGCGGGCTAGGGACAAATGTGAGAGCTGTTTCCTAGTCCTGCTGGATCTCTCAGCGGCGTTTGATACCATCGACCATAACATCCTTCTGGACCGTCTTGAGGGGCTGGGAGCTGGGGGCACTGTCATACAGTGGTTCCGCTCCTTCCTCCTGGGCCGTGTTCAGAAAGTGGTGGTGGGGGATGAGTGTTCAGACCCCTGGGCTCTCACTTGTGGGGTGCCTCAGGGTTCTGTCCTCTCCCCCATGCTTTTCAACATTTACATGCAGCCACTGGGAGAGATCATCAGGAGGTTTGGGCTGGGTGTTCATCAGTATGCGGATGATACCCAGCTCTACCTCTCTTTTAAATCAGAACCAGTGAAGGCGGTGAAGGTCCTGTGTGAGTGTCTGGAAGCGGTTGGAGGATGGATGGCGGCTAACAGATTGAGGTTGAATCCTGACAAGACAGAAGTACTGTTTTTGGGGGACAGGAGGCGAGCAGGTGTGGAGGATTCCCTGGTCCTGAATGGGGTAACTGTGCCCCTGAAGGACCAGGTGCGCAGCCTGGGAGTCATTTTGGACTCACAGCTGTCCATGGAGGCACAGGTCAAATCTGTATCCAGGGCAGCTGTTTACCAGCTCCATCTGGTACGTAGGCTGAGACCCTATCTGCCTGCAGACTGTCTCTCCAGAGTGGTACATGCTCTGGTTATCTCCCGCTTGGACTACTGCAATGCGCTCTACGTGGGGCTACCTTTGAAGGTGACTTGGAAACTACAACTAATCCTGTCAGGGGCTCAGGAGCAGAGGCACATGGGAGAGAGGAAATGGAGAGCGAAGGGGAAGAATCTGAGGGCAGTGTAGGGGAGTATGAAAGTGGCCCGAGAGATTCCATGAGTCTCTCCAGCGAATCAGAAGATTCCCAGAGGGGGGCGCCGATGGCCAGGGCAAGGGGGGTCCCAGGGGGGACACACCAGAAGCAAGGGGCCAGCGGGGACTCCCAAAGCAGCAGCGGGAGAGCAGGACCAGCTCCTCCACCAGAGCGTAGTGAGGGGGAAGAGTCACATGTATCAGGGCCAGCTTCTCCTCCAGCAGGGAGAGAGGATGAGTCAGGGGTGGCCACGCCTCCATCGCAGAGTGAGGGAACGGAGGGAGAGTCAGGTGCAGCTAGCCTCCCCGAAGGGGGAAGCAGTGACAGGAGCAGTGTAACGGTCAGGAGGAAGGTGGCCGGCTGGGCGCGCGCGCCAAGTTCGAATGTACAGGCGCGTGGCACAGCAGGAAACCCGGATTGGGAACCAGGTCCTAAAGCCCGCCGGAGGGAGGGGGAGGACTCAGGAGACTCAGCGTCAGAAGAGTCTAGGAGAGGCGAGACCCCAGCGGACAGGCGGGCCCAGAGGAGAAGAGAGCAGAGGAAGAGGTGGAGCAAGGCTAGAGTCTTAAACTGGTGTCTGGGGGGAGGAGATTCAGACGGAGCTTCGGCGGTCTAGAGTTTGAGACGTAGAGCTGCGCGCCGCGGCTGTGAAAGCGAAACTGAGCTTCAATAAAGACTGTTTTATATAACAACGAACTGGCGTTGGTCCTTTGTGAGCTGGGACCTAGGGCAGCACTGACAAATCCAGAATGCGGCAGCTAGACTGGTGACTGGGAGCGGCCGCCGAGACCATATAACACCGGTCTTGAAAGACCTACATTGGCTCCCAGTACGTTTCCGAGCACAATTCAAAGTGTTGGTGCTGACCTTTAAAGCCCTGAACGGCCTCAACCCAGTATACCTGAAGGAGCGTCTCCTCCCCCATCGTTCTGCCCGGACACTGAGGTCCAGCTCCGAGGGCCTTCTGGCGGTTCCCTCACTGCGAGAGGCCAAGTTACAGGGAACCAGGCAGAGGGCCTTCTCGGTAGTGGCGCCCGCCCTGTGGAACGCCCTACCATCAGATGTCAAAGCGATAAACATCTACCTGACATTCAGAAGACATCTGAAGGCAGCCCTGTTCAGGGAAGTTTTTAATATGTGACATTTTAGTGTATCTTTCATCTTGTTGGAAGCCGCCCAGAGTGGCTGGGGAAACCCAGCCAGATGGGCGGGGTACAAATAATAAATAATAATAATAATAATAATAATAATAATAATAATAATAATCATCTCACATCTCCACTCATCCTGTAAATAGTTGCTGCATGAATAAAGCTTTTTGAACGCAAGAAAGCCAAGAAATTGTAAGCAATTCTTCCAATCGAATTCACTGAAGTGGCAAGGTCTGGTAACACCTTTCCACATTCTGCTCCCCTCCCCCCCCCCCCCGCCAGCTCCTCGTCAAGCTCAAAAAACCCGGTATATCTCAGTTGGTAAAGGGCTTCCAGTGCCGTAGCAAGGACCAATTCAGGCTGTGTAAAGCACACAATCCGTCCCATGAGATCCTGATAGAGAACAGAGGGCGGAGGGAGAAAACATCACATCAGGTGGATTCCTCCAACCCCAAACTCAGTGCAGGAATTGGCAATGTAATGCCAAATGCCTGCACAACCCTTCTCTTGGCCAGACCCCGCCAGGCCTTCCTTCTGCCCAGCATCCCCCCAATCCCATCCCCAGCTCTCCTGCCCCCCTCACCCCTGGATACCTCATGCAACCTCTCCCTCACCGCAATTGCCTTGACGGCCATCTTCTTGGAGTACCTCAACCTGTCCTTTTCTCTCTGGCGGGCCTCCGAGCAAGTGGCCAGCACGCAACAGAGGAACATCTCATCCTTCTCCAGTTGCTGAAATGGCAAGAGTCAGGCTGTCAGTTCATGGCAGGAGGGCTTCTCTGCATCTGAGACCGCCAAAATGGGGGGTGAGGGATTTCGTATGTACTGTGCTGTTTTCTCAAATACTAACCACAGGCGATGCCCAGACCCTGCCAGTCTCTGAACCATCTGCAACAAGAGAAGAAGGAAAGGACATGGGGGCAGGTTAGTTCATTTCTACTTATTTTCCACAGTTGAGTATTAGAGCATTAAGGCCACCCCTCCTTACGCTCCAAAATGAAAAGGAAGCATTTGCTCACGTGGGCCCACAGCAACCCTGGACTTCTTGGGGACTTTGCGGGTCCCCTTCTTCTTGCGGGCTGCCATGTCCCTCAGTCGCCTGAACCTAGAAGAGAAGGAGAGGGGCAGACCTTGTTGTTGTTGTTGTTATACCACCCTATACCCACAGGTCTCAGTTACAACCAGTGCTTTTTTCTGGGGGGATGCAGGGCTACGCACACCCCGAAACATTTTGTGAATCTTTGCACTTTTCTCCATTTACTGTACTGCATTTATTTTCCCCGATTTGAACTATAAAATGGTGATTTTCTTGAGTCAAAATGAGAGTACCCCAAACACTTTTTTAATAGAAAAAAGCACTGGTTCCAACATAAAAATCGCAACCAAAATGGGGTGTGTGTGTGTAAGAGAAGGCAGGGAGTCTTTGCAGCATAGCCATAACACAAATACGGGTGGCCTAACAGTTGCAGGCAGAGCCGTATCATTTCACACACTACTTCGGCTGCGGGACATCGTATCAACAAGGAAAGGAGCATTTGGTGTTGTTGCATCTCCTCGGGTATTTGTTGATTTGTCGCCACGAGGGGTTGTAGTTGTGGAGGTATAGTTTGAGGAGGTTTCTGGTTATTTGTACCCTAGGTGCCCACTCACACACAACAACAAATCTCCCTGCAGCCAACCAAAGACCACCTACCACACCCTAGGTCACCCCCCAACCTCTCTCACCACCAAGGAAATGCAACAAGGGAAGAGTAAGTGAACCCACACAAGTGATGCTGACACAAAACCCCACACATACAGGGGAAACTCGGGAAATTAGAATATCGTGGAAAAGTTCATTTATTTCAGTAATTCAACTTTAAAAAGGTGAAACGAATATATGAGATAGACTCATGACATGCAAAGTGAGATATGTCAAGCCTTTATTTGTTATAATGGTGATGAATATGGGGTACAGCTGATAAAAAATCCAAATTAACAATCCCAGAAAATTAGAATATTGTGAAAAGGTGCAGTAGCTATTCAATCCATAACACCTGCAATGGGTTCAGTAGGAAGCACAATCCTGGGGAAGGCTGCTGACCTGACAGTTGTGCAGAAAGCCATCATTGAGACCCTCCATAAGGAGGGAAAGCCTCAAAGGGTAATTGCAGAAGAAGTTGGATGTTCCCAAAGTGCTGTATCAAAGCACATTAATGGAAAGTTATGCGGAAGGGGAAAGTGTGGAAGAAAAAGGTGCACAAGCAGCAGGGATGACCACAGCCTGGACAGGATTGTCAGGAAAAGACCATTCAAACGTGTTGGGGACTTTCACAAGAAGTGGACTGAGGCTGGAGTTAGTGCATCAAGAGCCACCACACACAGAAGGATCCTGGAGCTGGGCTTCAAATGTCATATTCCTCTTGTCAAGCCGCTCCTGAACAAGAAACAACGTCAGAAGCATCTTGCCTGGGCTAAAGGAAAAAAAAGAACTGGTCTGTTGCTCAGTGGTCCCAAGTCCTCTTTTCTGATGAGAGCAACTTTTGCATCTCATTTGGAAACCAAGGACCCAGAGTCTGGAGGAAGAATGGGGAGGCACACAATGCCAGATGCTGGAAGTTCAGTGTGAAGTGTTGATTTGGGGAGCCATGCCATCAGCTGCTGTTGGTCCACTGTGCTTCATTAAGTCCAGGGTCAACGCAGCAGTCTACCAGGAGATTTTGGAGCACTTCATGCTTCCTTCTGCAGACAAGCTTTATGGGGATGCTGATTTCATTTTCCAGCAGGACTTGGCACCTGCCCACACTGCCAAAAGTACCAAAACCTCGTTCAATGCCCATGGGAATACTGTGCTTGATTGGCCAGAAGACTCACCTGTCTTGAACCCCATAGAGAATCTATGGGGCATTGTCAAGAGAAAGATGAGACACATGAGACCAAGCAATGCAGAAGAGCTGAAGGCTGCTGTTGAAGCATCCTGGTCTTCCATAACACCTCAGCAGTGCCACAGGCTGATAGCATCCATGCTACGCCGCACTGAGGCAGTAATTGATGCAAAAAGGGCCCAGACCAAGTAGTGAGTACATATGCATGCTTCTACTTCTCAGAGGTCAAATATTGCTCTATTTGCAATCCTTGTTTTGCTGATTTCATTTCATATTCTAATTTTCTGAGATTGTTAATTTGGGGTTTTCATCAGCTGTATGCCATAATATCACAATCATAACAAATAAAGGCTTGACATATCTCGCTTTGCATGTCATGAGTCTATCTCATATATTAGTTTCACCTTTTAAGTTGAATTACTTGAATAAATGAACTTTTCCACGATATTCTAATTTCCCGAGTTTCCCCTGTACACTAAGTAGAAGAGAAGCATTGCCACCCGACCCCACCCTCCCCCTCTTTCCCCCTCTGATCTTCCTAACCCAACACTGCATGCAACACTAATGTCTCACAACAGATGAAACTGATCTGTAGAAAACACAACTTGACAAAAGAGACAAGGCACAGTTTTTTTGTAAACTAAGAAATCTTTAATCATTTGTTTGTTTGTTTGTTTGTTTGTTTGTTTGTTTATTAATTATTTAAAACACCAACAAGGAAAGGAGCAGGAAGGAGTTATCCAAGATGATCGTGGCCTTGGAGAGAAAGCAGATGGAGGGAGAGCTTTGAATCAACTCATTTGAGAATGCTGGTAGGAACTTCTTCACATCATGTTTACTCCGTTGCTGAAATTTGCAGGCAGCCGATGCTACAAGGACAAGTAGCCTGCAGGACTGGGAAGCAGATTACACCAATTGTTGGAGGAGAACAACAGCATCTCTTACTATTACTCAGCATAGCAATATAGAGCTTCCAGGAACAGAGGCACTCTACCTCTGAAGCCCACAGCTAGAGGAGAAGCAGCAGGAGTGGGCTTGTGAGTTTGGACTAGACGGGCTTTTCCTCTGATCCAGCAAAGCCACTTCCGCCTACAAAGGAGGTGGAGTTGCGGGCGACTGAGGGAATCCCCGGCCGCGTCAGCCCCTGGACAGCCAATCAGCTGGCTCAGGGGGCGTGACCAGCCCTATTTATCGCTGAAGTGGCTGGGGATCTCCCTCTTTTGCCGGACTTGGTTTCTCGCCTGGGGGGGGGGGGGGTAGCGAGTTGATGTGCATCAGCAGGACTCCCCCTACTGGTGGTTAACCCTTCCCGGACCTCAAGCGGACGGGCTGAAGCCGGATAGTCGGTTAGGACCAATGCCTAAGCCAATACCGCTCATCACCTGTAACCAATAAAGTTGTGGCCATATTTAGCCCATTAACCTGAAATAATTGTGTCATGTGTCTTTATTTCCACTTGGGGGGGGGGCGGGAACTCGCCACGCAACAGGGCTCTTTTTGTTTTTTTATGCACCCACAGACCCCAAACGGCTCTCCACAGGAACACAGTGGTGCATCTCATGTATGTGTGTGTGTGGGGGGGGGGGGGGATTCCAACACTCCCCCCACTCCCAGCAAAGCAAAGATAAGGGAAGCATTTCCAGCATTTAAAAGAGCCCTCAGCATAATGCTTTTAGGACAGCAGCCCTGCCTGGAGAGGGAAGGGGGCTGCTAGGAAGGTCGTCAAAGCATCAAGGCATAGATGAGCCAAAGAATGCAATGAAAACTCTCTTAGAGCCAGAGTGACTGACAGGAAGACTGACAGAAGCCCTGTCTGTTGCAGTTGATGGCTGAAGAGTTGAGAAAGGGAGAAGGGGTAGAGAGAGGGGGGGTGTATAGTGGCTAGAATTCTGGACTAGGAGGACCTGGGAGATCCGAGTGCAAATCCCCACTCAGTCATGAAGTGCACTGTTTGATGTTGGGTCCAGTCTCTCTCATCCTAGCCTGCCTAACAGGTTTGTTGTGAGGGGGGAAACGGGGGGAAAGGCAAGCCATCAATGCCACCTTGAACTGCTTGGATGAAAAGTGGGCTATGAATGTAATAAAAAGCATCCCCAAATAATGATCCTGGAAGGTACCCTGGGGATCATCTAGTCCAGCCCCCTGCAATGCAGGAATATGCAGCTGTACCTTATGGGAATCGGACCTGCAACCTTGGTGCTATCTGCAGCTCCCTCTAACCAGCTGAGCTGCAATGAGATTTGAGGGAGAATGGGAAGGCGGGTGGGAAGAGAAGTTAAGCTGTTCAGGAAAGGGTTGAATTCCATGGGGATGCTGGCCGTGTGGGGGACCCCAAGCCCTCGCCCCAGAAGATTACAAAAAAGAAGCAGACGGAATCCTACTTACAGATTCACGATGCTGGCCATCTCTTCATCTGAAATCCCCTCCTGTTTAAACTCAACTGCTTTAAAATGCTCACACAACACTAACTCTGAACCTTGCCTCTAACCCTATTGCTACTCCTCTCTGTCTAAAATATACAGGAAAATATGTGCACAAAATATACAAATGAAAATGAAATGATAAAGTGAAAGCATTTGCTGAAATACAGTAGAGAACTGACGCCTCCCGAGTTGAGGGAGGCCTTGCTTTGCATGCAGGAGATCCCAGGTTCAGTCCAGGATCTCCACCAGACAGGGCTGGGACTGTCCCCTGTTTGAAAACCCTGCAGCGCTGCTGCCAGTCAGTGTAGGCAGTGCTAGGCTAGATTGACTCTGTCAAGTGCAACTTCCTATGAATGCTCCTCTTATACGATTTCTCGAAACACAAGCAAGCTACCTTATCAACGAGTTGTGAGAGTTCATTCATGACTTTTAACAAACAGCAGAAACCCTTTTATTATTTCTATGTGAGTACAGAAATCCTGAATATGAAAGGAAGGAAACTTCCTGCCTCTGCAATAAAGGCAGCTGCACTGCTAGGTGAGCTGTCCCGATGCCAACTGAAACAGACCCTCCAAAGATTCAAAGGTGAAAAGGGAATTTTGAGCATCTGAGCACAACTGGGCCGTCTTCTGCGTTAACGTGAAGTGCAGGAAGTGATTGCCTTGAGCAGGGGTAGGCAACCGAAGGCCCGGGGGCCGGATGCGGCCCAATCGTCTTCTCAATCCGGCCCACGGACAGTCCGGGAATCAATGTGTTTTTCCATGAGCAGAATGTGTCCTTTCATTTAAAATGCATCTCTGGGTTCTTGGTGGGGCATAGGAATTTGTTCATTCTCTCTCTCCAAAATATAGTCCGGCCCCCCACATGCTGTGAGGGACGGTGGACCAGCCCACGGCTGAAAAAGGTTGCTGACCCCTGGCCTTGAGCCTCCTCAGGACTGGCGCAGGGGCCGTGCATTTCAGGGTGCCAGCCAAGGCCCCTGCCCCAGTACTGATTGCTGATTCTACTGAGTCCATCAGTATATTGTTGTGAAGTGACCTGGCATTTTTAATGAAGTGCAATATAGGCTTGTCTTACATCTTTAACAACAACAGCAACAACACAGTAAATTGCACAGAAGAATTCCATGTTGCCTGTGGGAGCGGCTGGGTAGACCTCTTTGCAGCTGCATGATCCATGCATTTGATCTATAAGCAACTGGTCAATCTTCATAATTGGCTCTGGCTTCGTGTAGGAGATCGAACGCATCCTTCTATTTCTCAGCCCTGTATTCCACCCCCACCCCCCTCCTCCTATACTCGGACGGTGCCGACTACTCATCTCTACAGAGTGAAATGTTTATGAGTCCTGCAGATCTAGTCTCAGACGTCAAACCTCTACCCCAAAGACGGGGGAGCCTGTGACCTTCTAGAGCATACATTTCTTTGGACTGCTATATGCTGAAGTGAACAAATGTTTTGTCTGAAACCCTTGAGAGCTTCTGTGGGCCGCCCTAGAGAACACTGGGCTAGAGGGATCATGGGGATGACTTGTTCCACAACAGCAGATGGCATGCAGAAATTTAAACTGTAGCAAAGGGAGGTAAACTGTCTAGCTAGCTAGCTAGCTAGCTAGCTATGTCTTGCTGAAAGTGCATGCACTCCTCTTAGCCAAAGCCCCAATAACTGCAAGCGTCGAGCCACACAAACACGCCTGATCTCGACACTGTCTTGGGGGAAACTCCCGATGCTGGAAAATTCATGTGCTCAATTTCTGCACATTGAGACAGGAGCCAAAGAAAGCAGTTAGCTTCAAGCACACGCAGAGTAGGGGGGCTCATAAAAAAGGTTTCTTTGGGAGGGGGTGGGTTGAGGTTTGCTCCGATGTGAAAGCTAAAGAGCAGCCTTTCACAGAGAAAGGAGCAGAGTAAGGCGGAAACTACTGGGACCCGTGCTTTCCAGGCACGCTGACGGGAGGGATGAGTCCAGCATTGCATTGTTGGGTCGTATTTCCAGTGACAACTATTTATGACAGAGGTTTACAGAAAATTGATCTAAAACCTCTGCTTGTAAGAGGCTATGGGCATTTGAAGAAGCCCATCATAATCTTTACATGAAATGTATCTTTAGAACACCGGTGGCGTCATGTCCCCATTTGTTGCCTTAGTTTCTCCATCAATGCACCACCCACAATTTGCCATCATATTGGCATCAGGTGTTTTCCAGGCCAGTGAATGTCAGCAACCCCTTCTTCTAAAGCTGCTTCCCCAGTTTCATCCAAAATAGAAAGAAATGCCATTTGGTAGCCCATTGAGAAGCTTTGGGAAGTAATGAAATACATTTCTGAAAGTTATTTATGGATGCACAAGGTCACCACATCTTTGCTTAAGGTGAATGGAAAGGAACATTTCCCCAGGCGGCACACCACTGTCCCCGAATCTCGTCCGCTGCTTGGTCATTTCAACAGATGGTGTGTCTTAGTAAGATTTTGTACATTTCAGAAAGCTTTCCCTTGCCTACAAATGAAGTGCATGATTTTTCAAAAACTTATTAATGCCCCGTGCTTTTACTTCTGGTGTGGTAAAAAATGGCAGAATCTGGCTATCATTTAAAGCAGTGTAAGATGCTGGTTTACGTTTCCCCTCACATTTGGTGACTAGGTAGGGATATGCAGTTTTGTGTTTTGTTTTTTGAAGAGTTCCTAAGGAGTCCTGCTGCTTCCGAGTTTTATTTTGGGGGTTGCTGTTGTTTTTGTTTACAAAAAGGTAATCCAGTGGTAACCTTTTTCTAGGTACAATTCTGTACATTCTGGTACTACCTGTTCACTCCAAATCCCTTTGTTTCTTTTAGCAATGTGTCCTTGTGTATCTGCTACCTGCTTACAGAATTTCCCCTTAGGGGCGCTTTGAACATGTCCCGTAATACATGTGGATAAAAGGAATCGCCTTCCTTAATTTGAAAAGCCATTTTATTTCTTCCATGATTTTCCTCTGTTGTTAATTTATTTTGTAAAAGCAAGTGGGGTTTAGTCACCAGAGAGGTGGATTCTGTGGTTTTGCTCAATAGGTCATGGTCATTTCAAGAGGCATAGGGCCTGAGATGGTTCCAGCTCTAATTTACGTGTAAGATTAGGAGTCCAAGAATGTGGAATCAGTACTGCAGAAGGTCAGTTCTGACATACTTCCCCCCTAAATAGTGGGTGAAGTCCTTTTGGAACGGACTCAAAGGTTTCAAAGTGTCAAGTTTTGCTGTACTGAAGGACTGTCCATATCTAATCTATTAGAACATTGAACCCTCCTCCCCACTCCAGGAATTTTGCTATCCAGTTGCTCATCTCATTTCCATGGAGGACATTCCAAGAAAGAAAAGTGGGTTTGAATTTGGATAATAAAACTTTCCAGTCGAGTAGTGAAGGTTTTTTACTGAATTTTAGTGAAGGTAAGCAACTTAAAATGACCACAGACCCAGTAAAACTCATTACAAAGAGAAGAGAAACAACATTTAAAAGCAGATACAAATAATGAGGCATTATTCTTTTCTCCAGAAGCCAGCAAAATTTCATTTTTCCTGTTTTCTTTTAAGCATGCTTTTTATTCAAGTTTTTAACAAACAGCAAGGTGGTAAGCTGCTGACTATAGGCAGACCATCATTTCTCAAGGGCCATTCCAAATGTGTACAATTGATGGCTCCAAAGTAAGCTTCACCCTGTGAGTCCAGAGGGCAACTGGTGCCATTGTCCCTCTTAGCATTTCCTAAGAAAGGGCACCAAGATTTCATCAAGCTGTCTGCCTTGATGAGACTTGCAGTGAGGATCCCTTTGATAAGCCGTCGGCAATGCATAAAGGAGGGCAGGTGGTTTGGTGAGCAGGGAAAGTCTTTCAAAGATTTGGACAGCGATGTGCCTTTGCTTCGGGCAAAGGGTGATGGTGGATGGATCATAGCTACCTAACTCAGCACTGTCTGTACTGATTGGCAGTGGCTCTACAAGGTTCCAGGCAGGTGATGTTTTCAGTTTCACCTGGAGAGGCTGGAGACTGTTCTGGGACCTGCATCACCAGCGAGCTCTGGTCCTCCCTTAAGGAGTTAGGCGGCTCAATGGTCTGACTCTGTGGAAGGCACCCTGCTATTCCCCTTTAAATTAGCCATTTCGACAGAAAACATGAGAACTGGAATTTTGCTCTTGAATGGATTTTTGGATCGCCTGCATGCCAAGCACATACTTCTCCCACTGGGCCAGCACCCTTCCTCAGTGACTGAGCTCTCATTGCACACAGCCATCCAGCAAGCAAAAAAATGGTCTTGTTAGAAGGGCAGAGTGGGGAGCAAGAGATTCAGGGGCCGGTTTTAGACCCACAGTGCTCGGGTTTATTCTGTTGCCTGCTTGACATTGTGCCTCCTTTCCCCCTACCTTTTATTCCTATGAAAGTTTCACAATGTCGCTGCTTGGGATTCTGGATAATCTATGGTGTGTTTTTTTTCCATTTTTTTTTATTAATTTCCAATTTTTTTATTAATTTCCCCCCAAAAAATTAAGACAAACAAACAAACATACATCCTAATTGTAATTAAACCAATCTTGATAACATTGTTAAGTGACTTCCTCAAATCCCCCTGGTTGAATTTCATTGTATTTCATTTTAACAGTTTTCCAAAATCAATCTTCTTTAAAAAAAAAATAACTTGATCACTTCACATCTTTCATTCTTTCTAATCTAGCTTGAAACATCTTAATTCCAATCCTTACATATTTAAATCCTAAGCCTATCTCATATTTGCAAGCTTTTCCAGTTAGGTTATCTTGACATATTCAGCTAAATAATCTTTGAATTTTGTCCATTCTTCCTAGTACTCCTCCTCCTTCTGGTCGCGGACTCTTCCCGTCAGGTGGGCTAGCCCCGGGATTCTGGAGAATCTATGTGACTAGATGCTTGTAATGTATGCCAGGCAATCTGGCAGAAGTGGGTAGGGTTGCCATCCGCCGGGATTTGGCCGTTGGAAACAAGTGTCCATGCGGGAAACGCTTGAATGTCCAGGAAAATCCAAAGGTATAGCAATTCTACACGTGGGGAGTAGGGACGCAAGCGCAAATCAGAATAAAGCAAAGGCTGGGAAAGTTCAAACAGAAACACACACACACTATTCCTCAAGATTTGTGTTTAAGACACAGGATCATAGAATTGTGGAGTTGGAAGGGACACCGAGGACCATCTAGTTCCGTTATTCCCAATCAGGGGTCCGTGGCCCCATCCCTTGCCTCCCTCCAACTAATTTTCTCTCATTTTTGCGTGGCAATAGCATACATTTTATGGGCGGTCTTGTTGTTTTTAGTATACCTAAAATCCTTTGCTTATTACCCCACATTTTGAACCCACAGCCCTGAGATTAAGAGTGTCACGCTCTACCAACTGAGCCACCCCACTGTAATTATCCCACACCTCCCCTCTTGACGAAGCTGCCTGCAAAGCTGATCTGCCGAGGAAATGTCCTTCTGCAGGCATGGTTTCAATCCAAACAGCAAATACTAGTGGTCAACTCCAAAAGTGCAGTCAACAAACCCTGCTTGCCAAAGAACAATTGAACACACCCTTGAAGCTCCTTTGCAGCCATGTCTTTACCTTGACACCACGTATGATGCTAGATGTGGGGCCTGCGGGCCTGTCAAGAGTCCCCACCTCTGCTCTATCTAGCCAGGCTGATGTTTTCAAATGGGGGTTAAAGCTGTGAAGCTGTTTGGATGCATGACTGGACTTGACTGTGGGCATTTCATTGTGCTGTGTCCCAGAGCCTTAAGGATGGGGTGGCCTAGGAACCTAAGCCACCAGGTATATAAAAGTGAGGTCCAGGGACTTCCGGGATGGTGCCATCGGCAATGGCGGAATCCCTCTGAACTGGAGGGACAAGCTCCGCGTGAAACGGGTCCTTTCTGCTACGGCGAAGTGGGGACCCCTTAAAAAATCACAGGCGGATGAAGCCTGTGACCATGGGACTCGGCGGGCACCCTTAGCGCCCCCCCCCCATCCGCAAAGGAACCCACTAACGGGCTCTGATGCGAAGAGGGGGAAGCGGCGCGGTGCTGTGAGTCAACTGCTCTTTCCGTGGAGCGAAGCCGCATAGCCGTTGCCGGAGAGCGCTGCCTTCTTTTTGGGACAATTTGGCTTCTAAAAATAATCACCGTGAGTACCTAAACCTTGAAAAATTGGACTTTAAATAAGGATTTGGGAACAGAAAGGAATCGGACTTTAAAATTTATTACAATTTGGTACTGAAACGGGAAGGTCTAAACAGGAAGTCAGCCTTCCGTTTCCCTGTAGACTGAACAAAGCAAAGACAAAGTAAACTAGAGCTTTGAAAATCACCATTAAAGGAGTGGATTTCATCATCTAAAATAGTTGAACCCCCCCTTCGGCAGCAGGAGGAGAAGGGGGAGCTTTCTTTGGACTGTTTAAACCTGCAGAAGTAAGTTTAAAGTAAAGTAATTTTCCACCGTCCTGACCCTGGAGTGGGGTGTCAGGACTGACGTTTGAAGCTCATTGACCAGAGACAGAAGTCTTTTGACAGATAGCTAAAAGAAGAGGAACATTGCGATTCCACTGTTTCCTTTCGCATTTTAAAATAGCAACTATTGACAAAGTATCTAAAAAAGAAAGAAAGAAAGAAAGAAACTTTGGGGTTGGATTTGCAATAGAAGTTTCCCCCCTAGAGGGAGACTGTGAAATTGTAACTAATTCTAGGGAGTTTCCAGCCGCTACAGTATAACCCGTGGGAATTGACTGGTGACCTTGAAGGACAATGCATTCAGAAGTGTTGTTGTGTGTTTTTTACAAAACAAATGCTCTATTGGAAGAATTACATGATAGAATTAATTTGATGACTGACTTGGTTGGAAATCTTAAGCAGACAGCGGGAAATTTTGGACAAGCAGTAGGAAAAGGTATGGAGCCTACCCAGGAATCAAACCAGGAGTGTGCCCTGACAGAACAGATGAAAGAAGAGGATGCTGCTGAATTTTGGGAGTCAGAAATGGAGCCAGAGATGGAGGAAGTTGCGGCCCTGCAGGAACATGAGCCTTTGGATCTGGCAACTGATCTTTGAAAAAATCAGACTTGGAAAGATAAAGTTTGGACTGGTTTGGAAATGGGGGGTTGGATTGACCCCCCTGAGCAGGGATGTATGGACTTTCCGAGTCTGGCAATGGGCCGTGAGAGGTTTGGAGATATGGGGGCTCTCAATTTTGGAGGGATTTTGAAACATGCTTTTAAGTACTACATGGAGCTCAGTCTGGACTGTGGAAAAGGGACTGATTGGTTGAAAAGGGGCAAAAGCATTATTAAGTTGGAGTTCACACGAGTGAAAGGAGAATATGAAGAAAAACCGTGGAAGGGACATGGAAGAGACTTAAGGGCCTCGGATATAAGATTACCAGGTTAATGTGCTAGTTTAATGGGATAAAATGGACTGACAAACCCGGGACCAGGAGGAAGGGACGCTGGATGAAGATGGGATTGTTTTATTTTTTCTTCTTTATTTTGTTACTAGGACTGTCTTACATAACTGATGAATGTTAGAAGGATGTTTGAAATGAAATTGCCTGGCTTTAGTATAAATGCTTAAAGGATTAGGAAAGAATATAATGGTTATGAGAAGTTAGTAAAAATAAGATTTAGGTTTTGAATTATAAGGTTTTTTATAAGATAATGAGGAAAATAGATTAAGGTAATGCAATGAAAGATTAGGATAAATAAAGTGGGGAAGGATTTGCTGAATTAACAAATTGAATTGGAATACAGGAAAGGGAGGGGTGAGGAAGTCCGGGAAATAAGCAAATGAAAGTTAAGTAAAGGAAGATGGAATTGTTTTTAACTATTTTTATTTTTTTGTATTTTTCTTTTTTATTATTTTTTGTATTTTGTAATATTTTGAAAATTTCAATAAATATCTATTGGGGGGGGGGGGGAGAGTGAGGTCCACTCCAGCCAAGAGCGAAAGAAAAGGCTGCTTGTGGAAAAGGAGCCAAAACCACCCTGCTCTCCAACAATGTCCCCCAAAGAGGATACGGATCGTCTCGGGAATGCTGGTGTCCAGGCACTCAATTCTCTCCTGCAGCTCGTCCTGCGTGCCCGGGGTCTGGAAGAGGTCCTCCTGAAGCCGAGTATCACCCATGCGTTCGGAAGGGATGAGGTACATCCTGGATAGCATGCAGAACAATCCAGCCCTGGGGTGCATAATGTGAGGTCGAGGAATGCCACAATGGAGAGAAGCCCATCACCAAGAGAGCTGGCACAAGGGCTGAGAATTGTATCCCGCCTGCTTTCCACAGTAGCATTCCTACTACCCTTCTCCTGATTTGGGGCAATGGGAGAGTGAAATCATTCCCCGCTTCTTCTAGTGGCGAGTCTCAGAGAGCCGCTTTGCTAGGGAGAGACAGACAATGGTTGGGAACACTTGGGTTCTTCTGAGCCGCTCTAAGGAAGACCGTATGCTGGGTGTCCCACCCGCTGCCGCTCCACCAAGGTGCCACTATACTCACAACAGGAGTTTGTAAGAGCGAGTCGGTAGCTAAGATATAAATCAATTGGGACGTTTGGAACCTGCACCCCCCAAAACTGGTACTGGATTCCAGCCCACACCCATCCTTTCAATGGTACCGTCCCCCTCAGCTCACCTGGTGGCAGGCATTCTTGAAGAGGTGGTCCACCAAAAGCCAGATCTCCTTGGCCGCTCAGTGGAGTCATCACCATCCTGGGGTACGATATCCAGAAACTGCTTCTCCTGGAGGTCCAATGACAAGCGGGGCTGGCATGAGAGCCTGACAGAATGTGTGCCTGTATGCATTCTTTCCTTGCTCCAGCTGGGTGGACAAGTCTTGCCCTCTGAAGCCACAACTAGGGCTGGGCGATAGCTGGCTTTCAGCATGGTGATATATCACTAGCTAAACATTGCAATACACCAATATATCACGATGTCTGAAATAAGATGGAGCTATGTAGAGGCATTGGCTGGCTTCACGGTTTCCCCCGCATTGTGATTTTTGCTGCCCCCTGCAGGAGGGCAGGGGAAAGCTGAACCGGCAGAGTCCACAGGGGCTGCAGGAATCTAGAGAAGCATTGTCTGGCTTCACAGTTTCCCCCCACATGGTGTTTTTTGCATAGTAGACACACACATCATGATTCGCAATATATTGCCAGGTCAGAAATTATGAAACCAGTCTCACTATCTAGACTTCAAGCTGAGTTGAAAATATATCTATATTGACGTATTGCCCGGCCCTAGCCACAGCAAGCATCTCAAGGGGGAAAAGAAAAAACAAATTGCTCGCACCCCAAATCCAAGCTCCCCCTCCCCCTATTAATATGCAGCTCGTAATCCTCCCACTCCGGATGTGCAGTTCACCCAAAAGCTTACTGAATATGCAGCTGTGGACATGAGGTTTGGCTAACATTTTATTTAAATTGTTGGAACCTGCCCTGGGACCTTAGGGTGAAGGGCAGGAAATAAGTAAGAAAAACAGCAACAGAACATGGATGGGCCTTCATAGGTTGATGGGCTGCAGCCCCAGCCAGCATGATGAGATGATGGGGTCACATGTTCACCACCCCTTGTCTAGAGCAGTGTTTCCCAACCTTGGTCCTCCAGCTGTTTTTGGACTACAACTCCCATCATCCCTAGCTAGCAAGACCAGTGGTCAGGGATGATGGGAATTGTAGTTCAAAAACAGCTGGAGGCCCAAGGTTGGGAAACACTGGTCTAGAGCACGTTGCAGAGGCAGTGGTAGAAACTGAGCAACAGCTGGAGCCCCAGCCCACGACTTTGTCTGGGCAATGCAGCACACAGCAGCTGGTGAACCATGCCTCCTGCCTCCTTCCCATCTTCCTCTCCAGAAATGTTCAGGGTGGTTAGTTCTATCTCAAGCTACCACATTCAAGAGAAAGAGAAAGAGAGGAGGGGGGAGCAAGAGAGCTTTAGGAGCACAGCAGTGGCAAGCAGCCCATCACTAAAAGGAGTTGGCAAGGATGGAGAATTTGATCCCCTCATCCCCAGGGCAGCTGTTGATTAGGAACCAGTTCATCCCCCCTCCTCCCCCCCCCCCGCCAATACTCCCCACCCCTGGAGAGAGAGAGAAAGCGCATTGGTGTGGGGAATGACACATACTGTATCAGAGTCTTAGTGCAAGAGTAGCTGGTGCATGCTAAAGAACACAGGAGCCTTGCTGGGTTAGATCAGCATTTTGTTCCCACAATGGCCAACCACATGCCCTTGGGAGTCCATAGGGACACGGGGACAAGAGCACTCTGTCCATCATGTTCCCCAGAAACTGGCAATCAAAAGCATGTGGTTTGTGATAATAGTGGCAAGAAATAGCCCTGACCGGTAGCCACTGATAAACATATCCTCCATGACTCTAAATGTCTACAGCTGTCCAAATTGACAGTCACCACTGTCTCCTTGTGGCTAGGATAATACACCCAAGTATATCTGATTTCGAGAGGAGTGACATTTCCCTGAGCCACCCCAAAGCAGCCACTACCGCTTCCCAAATGCCAGTGCTCAGGTGGTAAGAGTAAGCCAGAGTGGCATAGCCTGTGCAGCAGTTGCTGAGCACAGAGACAAGGAGAAAACTGGCTCTTGGGGCCAGAGGGGGCTGGCGCCTGCATCATGAGACTGGGCTTTCTGCCTCCCGTGCTGCCAATCGCAAGCGGACCCAGAGCCGAGCAGCGCAAAATCAGTTACAAGCAGTGATGGCAAATTCTGGTTTCCTCTCCGTTCTCCTCTGCCGAGTTCTACAAGGGCCACGTTGAGACTAGGGAAGAGACCAAAGCAGAGAGCTAGAGCCACCACCTGGACTGGATTTGAGTCAGAAGGCAGGCAGGTGCGGGTTGCCTGAGAGGAAAGTCAGGTTGTTGGGGTAGTGCCTGGTTTGCCCTAAGGGACCAGCTGCCACTGCATGGAGCAGCTGCTGATCGTTGACAAGGGCAACTCCATTTACGTGCCTTCGAGGCACATGCACACTGCCGCAAAGCTGGAAGGGGCACTTGAAGGGGCCAAAATGTCCCCCCCCCCAGAGCACAAAAGCGGCAAAGCGGCATGGAAACAGCATCTCGACTCCCTCCCAGGAGCTTTGGCACCGACCTTTCAGGCCTGTGGAGAGTTGGAGCAAGGAGTTTTGCAGGGAGGCTGCTGGTTTTCAAAAGGCCTTTCAAAAGGGTTTCCGGAAGTTTAGAGGGTGTTTGCAGGTTTTTCCAATGCTGTCCCCAATATACGCAATTTCATTTAAACGCACGGTACCTCGGAACGCAACCCCCGTGTCAACGGGGCGTTGTCTGTACCTACAAGAACATCTAGAGGATATCAAACCAGCTGTTACCTTCTCCCTGAGATCAGAGGAGGAAGGCAAGAGCAAAAGACAACCAAGGGTGTTAATGGCCCAGGCCCTGAGAAGAGAAAGAAACAGCCCGTTGGCTGAACAGTATCTGGGCAGATGGCAGGGAAATGCACACGGTTCAGTGGCCCTGCGAAAGGGCAGGTGGGAGGACCAGAACCTGGGATGACTCAGTCAAGGCAAACAAAGGGCATGAACAGCACACAGGAAGCGGATGCACAGCTACAGAAGCTGAAGCTGAATGCAGCGGAGGACCCCCAGCCCCCACATTTCTGAGTGGAAGAGCAGCTGTTTTTCAAGCAGGCAAGCCGAGTGGGAAGGGTAGACATCCAGCACAAGGCTTCCAAGGAGGTCCCGAAGCAGCTTGATAGATAGCTCCCACTGATGGTGAGGAAATAGTCCTTGCCACGGTCAAGGTGAAGGACAAAGATAGCCTCAATCTTCTCTTCCTTGCTGACGTACACATCCAGGGAAATGTCCACCGTCTCACCTAAAACGGGAGGAGGTCAGGTAGATACACTCTATGGCACAGCCAAGTTGGCTTGTCTGTAAATTAAAAGTGAAGACGGTGAAGAATTGAACAGAAGGACACAATGCGAGCCTGCTGGATCAGGCCAATGGCCCATCTAGTACAGCATCCTGTTCTCACAGGTGTATGGGGGAAACCTTAACTTCAAGAATTAGGAGAAGAAGCGACTCAGTTCCCACCCCCACCCCACTTTCCTCTCTAGTCCTCCAAAGCAGCAGCTGCACAGAAGATGGTGACAGGATACTGGGGGGTGAGAGAAAGTGATCCTAACAAAAGAATATAAAAAGGGAAAGCATTTATTTGTCTCCTAAAGGATTTTTGCGCCCCCAATGTAACTTTCTTTTTGAGTTTACATTTCATTGAGTTTTTCAAAGTTTGGCTAGTTCTATATGTTCCCCAAGATATTTTTGTGCCTCCACAACATAAAAATACGCATTGTTTTAAAAAAGTAATTTTTGGACGGACTGCTCTCACTGGTTCCCTGCGATGCCAAAAGGTGTTTTGGGACCCTCCCGCATTTTTTGGCTTCAATTCATTTGTGTGTGTGTGTGTGTGTGTGTGTGTGTGTGTGTGTGTGTGTGTGTGTGTGTGTTTAAAGCTGGTCACACACACTTTTACACTTTGGGCTCAGCTGCTTTGACGTGTGGCCCTTGGAGGCTTGAGCATGGGGCAATGCAGCCCACAAATGTTAAGCCTCCCCTGCTCTACCAAACTCCCAAGGTTTGAGGGAGGAGGGTTGGGAAGAGGAGGGGAAAAGGGGGGATGAAAAGGAAACCAAGGCCTTCCCTAGATGACCCTTGGGGTCCCTTTCCAACTCTACAGTTCTCTGATTCCAGAGAGAGATGCGCTGGGCTCCAAGTATCCCTCGCAGGGCTCAGCACGAAGCCATGGCTTCCAATACTGGCTGTCACTGAGCTTGGGGATAAAGGAGAAGTGGAGGGTGACCTGCCTGTTGTTTGTGATCTGGAACTTCTCCTTCTGCAGCTGCCGGAACTTCACGTTCTCAAACGGAAACTGCAGAGCAAAAGGGGGGGGGGGGAGGAAAGAGAGTGCTTGCCTTCAGCAGAGGCAAGGAAACGTGCTCCAGGGGGAAGTTTGTCCTTGGCCCCGGGCTCTCATTTAGGGGACTGCACATGCAACAGGTCCACGTGGGGCTCTCCAGATCTTGCTGCACTTGCCACTGGCCATGTTGGCTGGGGATGATGGGAGTTGTAGTCCAGCATCTGGAGGGCACCACGCTGGCTACCCCTGGAGTCTTTGCCTGCGAGGAAGAGGAAGAGGCTGCCACTCAGTGGAAGGGCATCTGCCTTGCATGCAAAGGTCCCAGGTTCTATCCCCAGCATCTCCAGGTAGGGCTGGGAGAGATCCCCCGGAAATCAAGACTGAGCTAGATGGGCCAAGGGCTTCTTTCCCCCCTGGTCTTTTTGCAGCAAACCCTCTTTAAGGGGTTGGAGAGGATCCTATTCGTCTTTACCTCCCTCCAGGGAGGGAAGGAATTCGTTCTCCATCCTGTCCATCAACTGAACAATATCCTCAAACACTTTCCGGTACCGTCGGTCAGCCACAACCTTCACCTATTGGGGGGGGGGAGCACATTTGTTGGGGCTATGGACTAAAGGGGGGGTATGAGTTAAGAGCAGAAAGGCCTGATGCCATAGACATAGAGAGCGAGTAATATTCCATAATAAGAGAGAGAGCAGCTCATTGAGACCTCTTCTCCTCTCCGATCACATTTTTTATCCTTTGTTCTGTCCAGCCGCATGGCTGCATTCCAAAGTCTCCTGTTACCTCATCCGGTCAAGCTTGACACTCCCCTCTCCTTGTAAGGTAATCATTGCCCAGAGGAATGTCAGGGGGCACCCTGCAGTATTTACAAGCCTCTGCCTTGGCTTTATGACTCCCACATGCCCTCTTTCTTTATATTTTAATCAGAGCCATATATATGGTCATGTCGAGCGTGATAAGCGACTCTTGTGAGACTGGAGAACCATGCAATACATACAGAAATTAAAGAAGGAATACATTGTATATAGCAACACAAAATAATGCAAATAACTACTATAATAATCACTATAATCAATAAATGTCGAAGCCAACTTCCATCCGGAAGCCAAGAATGTAAGAATTCTGATTCCAAGCTGCATGGTAGGCTTCCTTTCTAGTTTCTTAGCCATGCACTGGTGTCACCCCTATAGCACTGAGATTGGTCACTGTATGTTCCTGTAAGAGAACAAGAGCTATTAAACATGAATTTCAAAGTATATTGACAGTTTGGATATATGCCCCATGATTCTTTCCCCTCTTTAATTTGAAAACAAATGGGGGCAGGCTCATGGAGGGTCAATTGTACTGGAGGCCAAAAGGTTTGCTTAGGGGATATGCTATTAGTAAATTGAAAAGATCCATTGACAGGCACACCATGAAGCATTATGCCTGAATGACTGGCAAAGGGCGGCATGTGCATACATAACCAACATTTAGAAGCATGCAATAAACTAGTAAACTTAATCATATCTTGTACAAAAATATTATTCCTCCATATCTTATGATAATTTTCACCCCTAAAAGTCTTATTCAACAACACTGTTCTTCTAGTTCGAGAGTGGCTGAGTCGTGGATACTGCCAGCCAGAGTAGGATTCAGGCGACAGATGCTTGCCAGCCGATAAGGTGAAATATGGTGGTTTCAACTGGACTGGATCGTCTGCTTCTCTTCCTTGTATAACGGTGCAGCAAAAGATGGCAAGGCAAATGGTTAGGAAGGCACTTCCGCAGTTGAAGGGACTCGCCATGGCCGCACGCATCGAGCTGGAACCCATAAAGGCTTGTCCTCGACGTCCACTGCCGCGTACCCTCGTCCCCACGTGATCAGCGGGACAGGTCCATGCCATGCGGGATCAGGCAAGCGTCGGTACACCACCAAGGGGCGAGGGAGTGCCTCCTCCTTCCTAAAATGCAATTCCGCGGGATTATGGGTCCTATTATGTGGATATAAAAGATGGTTAAGCACAAAAAGAACTTGGTGAACAGCCGAAGGGATATCCGCTGTTGGTATGCTTCGGCCGCCAAGCTGTTTAAGCAATAGTGTTTTGAACGTCAGGTGTGCTCTTTCCACTATAGCTTGACCTGTGGAGTTAAAGGGTATGCCATGAGTTAATTTCACATTCCACAACATACAAAATTCCGAAAATGTTTTAGAAATATACGCTGGACCATTATCAGTTTTGATACGCGCAGGTTTACCCATGACTGAGAAACAGCGGATAGTGTGCTGAATGACATGCCGAGCTGTTTCCCCCCTCATGGGCGTAGCCCATATGAATCCAGAGTGGGTGTCCACCGTGAGGTGAACCTTGGAGAGTGGAGCCAACACAGGTGTGTGTGTGACATCCATCTGCCAACACGCCAATGCAGACGTGCCCCTAGGATTGACAGCATCAAAAGGAATGGCCAGCTGAGATTTAGAACAGGAAGCACATTGGGACACAATATCCCTAGCTTGAGCCAAAGGAATAGAAAACTGCTTAGCCAATGCTTTCGCAGGGAGATGAAAGGTGTTATGACATAGTATAGGATCAGAAAAGAGAGAAAAGGCAGAAATGTCCCTCAATGCTGCATCTGCTCGTGCATTGCCTTCTGCTAAATACCCTGGGTGCGATGTGTGGGAGCGAAGATGTGCAACATAATAAGGGAACTCTCTGTGCTGAAGTAAGGCCTGCAGGGCAAGAAACAAGGAAAATAAGTCAGAATCCAAGGAAGGAGTTATATAAGAGATTGGTAAAATAGCAAAAAGGCGATATACATACTGAGTATCCACAATAAGATTGAAAGGTTGAGTAGGAAAGGATTGAAAGGCAAGAATCACAGCCACTAGCTCAGCTCGCTGGGCAGAAGACTGTGGAGGGGTAAATAACATTTCCATTTTCCTCCCTCCTCCCATGTCACCACCCCCCTACTTTTCGTTCCATCCGTGAAGAGGGTTAGTGCAGAGGGGAGAGGTGTGAGAGACAAGGGGATAGCCAAAACATAGGTGACCTGTGTCAAAAATGTCAAACGGTCATCCTTTGGGGGGTTAAAAATGATGACACCTATAAAATCAGCCAAAGCAATTTGCACGGCAGCATTTGTGATCAATAAATGCTGCTGTTCAGTCTGTGAAAAAGGCAAATAAATTGATGCAACATCAAAACCGCTCAGAGCTATCGCTCGTGAACGTCCTTTGATAACAATGTCTGATGTGGATTCAATTACTGAATAAATGTTCTTCGGAGGGGTATGAGGTAAATGTAACCATTCTATAATGCAGATAGTCTTCTTCTTGTCCGTCTGAGCATATAAAATTCCTGTTGGCAACAATGGTGTAGCAAATACTGTCAGATGCAGCTGGTGTTCAGCACCTCTAGGTGGCGCCTGCGGAAAGGTTTCAATGCTTCACCCACAAGATGTTGACAAAGTGTAGGGGAGTTCCGCATGCTGTGAGGCAGGACAACCCACTGATATCGCTGTGTGGGCTGCGAATTGTGATATACTGGCAATGTAAAAGCAAACCGTTCCTGTCTGCTGGGGCCAGTGGGATGAAGATGGTTCAATGTGGCCAAAAGTCAATTGTTCAGAAATAAGCTATTCAGAAACAAGCTGGTGCTACGGATTTTTCTTTTGGTGGAGGCCACCGTTCTACCCACACTGAGGTATCGGTGATCTTGGTTTGCCACGCTGGAAACGTTGTATCGGTGGCTACAGGCTGGTTTTTATTTTGCGCTGCCACCAGCAGATGAGCTGCTGTACGTACAGACTGACAAATGCGAAGCATGGCTGCTGTGTCTGTGGCAGGATTGTGTATGATCGGTCTCAATACAACTTTACAATCCTCATTTGCATTCTCAAAGGCCAATTGTTTGATAATTATTTGTTTGGCTTCAGGATTTTCAATTTGTCTACTCACTGCTGTAATCAGCCTGTCCATAAAGGAAGAATATGATTCTCTAGGTTCTTGTCTGATTGAACCCCACCTAGACTGGATACTGGTGGGTTCCGGGATTTTTCTCATTGCTTGTTGAGCAGCAAGAGCAGTATCCCTCAATAATATCTGCAGCAGTGTGGCTTGTACTGAAGCCTGAGCAAAGGGGCCATGCCCCATCATAGCATCCATCACATCTGCGAGGGTAAGATTAGGATTATTCCCTCTTGCTTGTTGCTGTAATGCAGGAGCATAAGAACCACAGGCGATTTCCCATTCATAAGCAAACAATACACCAGCTGATGGGGGCAAAACTGTACGTGCCAAAAGCTTGATGTCATCTGGCACCAACAGCTGGGCTAATGTGGCTTCCAAAAGTGCCTGTGTGAATGGTGCTTGAAGTCCATTCGTCCTCACTGACAATTGGAGCTCTTTCAAGATTTTAAAGTCAAAAGGTTGGTGCTGGGCTTGAGTTCCTGCTGGAGCACCAGCAGGGGGCACAATAACAGGGAATGCCATGGTATCCTGAGATAAGGAACAGGCAAGGACTGCACGTTGAAAAGGGCTAGCTGGTTCTGCTGCTGAAAGAGCAGGGTCATTGCCAGCCAGACCACTGTATTTTTGCAGGAGTGGGTCCTCTGGTGAGGAACTGTAGTCCGGAGGTTTGGGATCTGGGGCTGCAGGCAAAGCCAGTATTGGAACAGATGCCAGCACAGCAGGCTGAATTAAAGAAGCTGGAGGTTGTGTTGGCAATGCAGCCATGGAGATATTTTTTGGTGATAAAGAACCCATAGCATATCGAACCTTGCACCAAGCATTTAAAATCCGAGCACTACTGCTGGGGAGCCCATGAAAATGTTCACCAATCTTGTCCCAATGTTTTAATTCACATGTTCCATTCAAAGGAAACCAAGGACAATGTTCATCAATACACAGAATAAGCTGTATCAAATCACCCTCTGGAACTTCCAATTTGTTGGAGGAGAGGAGAAATTTTAAGTCTTTTAAAAATTTCTGTTGCGGAGAAGTCAAAGAGCTGCCCATGTTTCTAAAATCAATATAAAAGAAGGAGAAAAGGGATCGGACTCACCGGGATCTTTTTTTAAAGATGTAAAGCGCTTTGCAATCCTTGCCGGACGTAGTGAGCCGATGATATTCACTGCTTGGATCGAAAATCCTCTCACAGTTTCTTTTAAAATCCTCTTTGTCTGCCTCAGACTGTTTGCTTCAAATCGCTTCTTAGCTCTCTTTTAAAAACCTCAGTCGTATCCTTTTATTCAGCCTCACACGGGGCACCACTTGTCGGAGCCAGCCTTACAAGTGGCACTTCTTTAGTATAAAATAAAGACATAGAGAGCGAGTAATATTCCATAATAAGAGAGAGAGGAGCTCATTGAGACCTCTTCTCCTCTCCGATCACATTTTTTATCCTTTGTTCTGTCCAGCTGCATGGCTGCATTCCAAAGTCTCCTGTTACCTCATCCGGTCAAGCTTGACACTCCCCTCTCCTTGTAAGGTAATCATTGCCCAGAGGAATGTCAGGGGGCACCCTGCAGTATTTACAAGCCTCTGCCTTGGCTTTATGACTCCCACACCCCTGTTCCCAGCCCTGAAAGAGGCAAGTACTGTAACTCTGAGAGCTTCCCCAGGATGGCAGCGGCTGTGACTTCCGGAGCCAATGGGCTGATGCCAAATGCTCCAAGCCAAGTACCACAGAAGCTCCATTGGATGAATGGAGCCAACGGTTAAGGTATACAGTTCAGCCCATGTGGTCTGCCATGCCTGCAGGAGCAGCGTTTACTCAGAAGAGTGGAGAATGGAAGCCTAGGGATTTAACAGAGCCAAAACCTGCCCACTCCTTGCACCGGAAGTCATTGGCCAAGGAGGAGCTCTGTGGAAAGGGGCCTGGTTGTTGGTCAGGGCCTGCCCAGATTCGAGGAGGTGCCACATAGCAGGCAACTAAAAACCCTGAATAGACGATAGCCCTGGCCAGGGCAGGTGTTACCCCTGTGAGGAAGAGGGAGCTGACGGGCTTGTGGTCGCTCCTTTTCAATTCCATGTGGCTTCGGTAGCTGAGCTGATTCACGCTGCCTCCTCTCCAGAGGATTGGCTCACACCATGCTGGCACACGGCACTTCCCACTGCAAGGAGACAGGAGAGACACCAGGACTGTTGGACTGGCTGAGGCAACACACAAGGCTCACACAGTCAAACTTTGGCTCCACACACGGCCTGTGATCTTGACCACGGTCAAGAGCTGGAGATGATGGGGGTTTGGGAGTCCAACTTCTGAAGGGGCGGACCTTGCAGGTGTGCAGGCATTTTGCCTCATGGAGAGAGTTGTCAGGAAATCAAAAGCTGCCTTCTACCAGGTCAGAATGAATTTCTGACCTCCCCCAGTTTGGATTCCTACATTGCAGGGGGTTGGACTAGATGACCCTCGTGATCCCTTCCAACCCCACAATTCATTAATTAAGTCTACTCTGGCTGGCAGCAGCTCTCTGTGGCCCAATCCTTTTTCAGGTGGAGGTGCCTTTCAACTTGAGACTCTGCATACAAAGCATATGGCACACCACCAAATGATGATCCTTCCCCAAAGCAAGGGGCCCCGTTATTCTTGTTCAGACACTATTTCTTCAGTGATCCAAAAGACCCTTTCTGGCACCTGAAATGCTGCCCAAAGGAGCCTGCCGTTTTCCGGCTTCGTCACTACATGTTCCGCCTGTCCTTTTGATTTCCCCATTACCACAGCAAGAGCAATGAAACTAGCAGGCCTAGGTGGCTTCTGACAGTTGTCAAGAGCCACAAGAATATGCCAAATCCTGGATGGTGAGGCTCAATGGCTACTAGCCATAATGGCCACAGACCATACTCCACCAAGAGAAGCAGTATGGCTTGGAGGAGGGGAGCGTGCTGTTGCACTCAGGTCCTGTTTGTGGGCTCCTCGAGAGGCATCTCATTGGCCAATGTGAGAACAGGATGCTGGGCCAGATGGACCAATGGCCTGATCCAGCAGGGCTGCTCTCATGCTCTTATGCCCTGGCAGACTCATCTTGAGAGAGCACCAAGTCTCATTCCCAGACTTCCTTGACACAAAGAGGATTCTCTGCTTATACACGCCATGAAACAGAGGATGCTGGTTATCAGGACAAATGTGGGGGAAAGGCTGCTTGTGGAAAAGGAGCCAAAACATTTCCAGAGACTTTGAGCAGGGATGGCTTGAGGAAGACAACATATCACAGCCTTGCATTTCACAACTCGCCTAGCAGCCTTTGGCAACCCGGAATTCCATGCAAGCAAAGTGAGCAGGTGAAGGAGAGCTGGATCTCTCTCTTCCTCCGTGGCTTGGTGTCCATTCTGGCTGCAGAGGAAAGGAAGTCCGCCCAGCCCTCAACTCTAGCCCTCCTCCAACAGCTTGCTTAGCAGAAAGCCATGTTTAAAATATATGTTTTACTAGCCTGCTCAGGAGGATGGAAAGGCAGGACACTACTAGCATCTCAGCAGACTAGGAAAAACAAACAAGCCTTGCAGAAGAATGATTGAGAGGACTTACTTACAAAGGCTCAACTATCAAGCAGGCGCTTACCTAGAGTCCCAGCAATCTGTTTTAGAGTCGAATTTGTACGTCGGGATGAACTTGATCTCTCCCTCTGTGAAATCAGCAAAAGCTGTCTTTTGGGTACGCTGAATGTTTAGCTAAAGCCAAAAAGAAATCACTTATAAGCAGAGAAGCAAAAGACCCCCTGTTGCCTGACAATGGAGTCTATTAACAGCCACTGTTGTGCTGGAAGACCAAGGTGAAGTACTAGTAGGTTAAAGGTAAAGGTAAAGGTAAAGGGACCCCTGGTTGGACAGTGTTCTCGAAGCTACAAACATGAGTCTGACCAAACTGCGGGAGGCAGTGGAAGACAGGAGTGCCTGGCGTGCTCTGGTCCATGGGGTCACGAAGAGGCGGACACGACTAAACGACTAAACAACAACAACAAAGGGACCCCTGACCATTAGGTCCAGTTGTGACCGACTCTGGGGTTGCGGCGCTCATCTTGCTTTATTGGCCAAGGGAGCCGGCGTACAGCTTCCGGGTCATGTAGCCAGCATGACTAAGCTGCTTCTGGTGAAGCAGAGCAGCACACAGAAACGGCGTTTACCTTCCCGCCGGAGCGGTACCTATTGATCTACTTGCACTTAGACGTGCTTTCGAACTGCTAGGTTGGCAGGAGCAGGGACCGAGCAAGGGAAGCTCACCCCGTCGCGGGGATTCGAACCGCCGACCTTCTGATCGTCAAGCCCTAGGCTCTGTGGTTTAACCCACAGCACCACCCGCTTCCCTACTTTGGCTTTTGGATAGCTATTGGACCGGGTCCAGTAGGCTTCCTCGCGCCTCACTGCTCTTCGCGAATAGCTCTCCGTCAGCTACTTGTAGCAGAGTCGACACAGCGGTTGAGAAACTGTTGCGATGTGTGTGTAATAAATCAAGCTGCACGCAAGCGTTCTTGCTTATCTCCAAAAGTCTTTAATCGTGTAGAAAAACATCATAGATCACCCGGTGAGAGAGCACACATCTTGCTTCCTCACCGCAGAAACACGGAAGAACAAAGCACACAGAGAAACACTCCCTTCTGTGAACAAAGCCACGCCTCAGAATGTGAGACGTCACTCAGAACTGCTTAACCCTGTAAGTTCTGATTCTCTCCACACCTACTAGTAGGTTAGCCAGGTGTAAAAAAAGGGGTATACCTGCTGAAATCCTATCTTATACACATTTATTAAAGGTACAGGATGCTTGTGCAGTTTTGCCCCATGTCATCTTAAATTACTTTGCTGCATCACACGGCAGGAAAATCCTCTAACTCAGGAGCAGCAGACACGTGGGCCTCACAATGCTGCAGAACTACAATTCCCTTCATCCCTGATTACTGGCCATGATGGCTGGAGCCAACAGGAACTGCAGCTCAGTAACATCTGGCAGACCACAGGTTAGCCATACCTACAATATGCAATGTTGTATGTACCAATAATCCATACAAACTGTTAACAACCACCAGAATACACCCCCGACACTATGAGCAACTGCAAAACCATCCTTTTGCATCCTACATTGGCTCCCAGGACGTTTCTGAGCACAATTCTCAGTGTTGGCGCCAACCTTTAAAGCCCTAAATGGCCTCAGCCCTGAAAGAGTGTCTCCAGCCCCATTGTTCAGCCCAGGCATCAGGGTCCAGCACCGAGGGCCTTCTGGCGGTTTCCTCACTGTGAGAAGCGAAGTTACAGGGAACCAGGCAGAGGGCCTTCTGAGTAGTGGCACCTGCCCTGTGGGACACCCTCCCGTCAGATGTCAAGGAGATAAGTAACTATACAGCCTTTAGGGAAGTTTTTAATGTTTTATGATGGTTTTGCATATGTTGGAAGTCTGAGGCTGCCCCCCCTTGCCTTCCTTGCAGCATCCTTCTCAAAGGGCTAAGGCATGACTACGCTCACAGAGTTGAAATCCACCGTAAGGTGCAGCAATCAGGCCTCTGTTTCAACACAAAATACCGATGATCCTTATGCCAAGTGGGAGAAAGGTCGTCAACATGATGAACACACAAACCTTGGAGAGAAAAATGTAAAACAAAAAGCACCAGCAATTTAATTGGACTTAATGGAAGTCTCTGCTGCTAAGAACATGTGAGCAACGCAGATTTTCCAGACAGATGCAAAACCTAGAGCAGGAAACCTTAGACCTTTAGATATTGCTGGACAGCAGCTATGCTGGGGCTGATGGGAGTCCAACAACACCTGGAGCGTGTGCTGAGCTAGGAAAGCCCTCTAACTGGGAAATTGCAGAGCAGTCCTACTTATTCCAAGGCAACCCTCCAACTTAATTGGGACTTGCTTCTAATTCAGGTTGCACAAACCTGCAACCTTAAAAAGCATTTGTAGAAGTCACAGTCATCCTATGTTCTTTGCTCCTAACTGCCTGAAAGTGGTTTCTCTAGCCTAGGCTGGGGTATCCCAGACAAAGGAAATAAACAGGGCAATATCCTAAACCACCACATATAACACAAAGATGTCTCTCACCTGGTCGTAGGTCAGAAGTCTCTGAAGCTCATTTTTAGTGATCAGATGACAGTGCTGGAAAAAAGCAAAGAAACCACAGCTACAGGCTAGCTCACGGGGTCGGGGGTCGGGGGGCAGCCTGCTGCCACTTCCTGCAATATGTAGTAAGACTGATAACTAGGATTGGGCAGTATGATCATATTAGGCTAGTGCTCTGTGAACTAGACTGGCTCTTGAACTGCTTCCAGGCCCAATTTAGAGCATCCCATTTGGCCTTTCAAGTGTTTCAAGGTTTGGGAAAAGGGTACCAGAAGAAGGCCCACTTATTTTTGCACTCCCTCTCCACTGACTGGAATCCCTTTCCCAGGGAACTCCTGCTCTTTCAAGCATGGCAGGGCCTTTTCAGTCATGGCACCCGACCTTTCAGAATAATCTCCCAAAGAGGTTCACCTGGCCCCTGCTTTGATGTCCTTTCAGCAAAGACTTTTAGAATTTCCCCTGGTTCTTTAATTCATGGGCAGGGCGCTTGTGGCCCTCCAAACCCTGCTGTAGTACACAGGAACATAGGAAGCTACCTTATACTGAGGCAGACCATTGACCCATCAAGCTCAGGACGGACTACATGGACTGGCAGCAGCTTTCAGGCAGAGATCATGCCCAGCCCGATCTGCACACACTGGTGACTGAGCCTGGAACCTTCTCCGTGCAAAATGGCCGCTCTGCTTTCGCGTTACTGCCCTTAACAAACTGCAACTCCCACCCCGATCACTGGAGAAGTTGCCCACATTTGCTATAATCTAATCTAATACATCTCTGCCACTCGGTTTATGTTGCTCTCTACTGGCTGCTCTAGTAGAAACCTTAGTGGAGCAGCTGCAGCAGCAGGGATCGCCGACACTGCACCCTCCTGGTGTTGCTGAAGTGGAACTCTCATGAGCCCCAGTCAGCAAGGCCAATTCTTAGCGATTATGGGAATTTTGGTCTATCAACATTTGGAGAGCACTATGCTGCCTGCCATAAAGAAGGCTGATCACTGAAGAATTGATGTTTGAGACTCTTGAGAGTCCCATGGACTGCAAGAAGATCAAACCTATCCATTCTGAAGGAAATCAGCCCTGAGTGCTCAATGGAAGGACAGATCGTGAAGCTGAGGCTCCAATACTTTGGCCACCTCATGAGAAGAGAAGACTCCCTGGAAAAGACTCTGATGTTGGGAAAGATGGAGGGCACAAGGAGAAGGGGACGACAGAGGACGAGATGGTGGGACAGTGTTCTCGAAGCTACCAGCATGAGTTTGACCAAACTGCGGGAGGCAGTGGAAGACAGGAGTGCCTGGCGTGCTCTGGTCCAGGGGGTCACGAAGAGGCGGACACGACTAAACGACTAAGCAACAACAAATGCTGCCTACCCTGAGCTACACACAGGCAGGAAAGTTACAGAAACATGACTCAATTTGCTTATCCAGATAGCAGAGACCAACAAGTTACATCTTTGTAATCCTGGTTTCGGCGCTCAAAGTCTTCCACGTGGGCAGCAAGGTGGGAATTGACCATGCAGAAGCTGGTATTGTTGAAGACAAACCTCACGGCCACACACCCCTTGTTACCCTGCAAGGGGGGAGCAAAGATGGCTCTTAGTGAGCAAGCAGGAAAGAGGGGGAAACTGGTTGGCAGAGATTATAAAAACAGATAGAAAGACAGAAAGATAGACGTAGGGAATTCCGCTGTCAGGGTCTACTCCCCATCTTCCCCATGATGCCTCTGCCCACTGTCTCCCTCATCACTTCCTTGATGCGGCTGAGCTGGTCCTTCCTGACAAAGATGAGCAACATCATTCCGACTAGACGCACCAGCTGCACCTAGAAGATGCAAGGTACTGGGATGTCTACCAGCTCTGTTCATTGCTTGCTGTCCTGGGCCGGCTGGATGCAGATAGGAGTGGCAGGGGGAACCAACTGGGGATCCCCCAAGGGAAGAAGGCTCAGAGCCAGGGAACTGGTGGGGGGTCGTCCGAGGGAGAAGAGGGAGCAGACTGTGAGCAAGAGGAGGTGTTGGAAACTGAAGAGGCAGGAGGGCAGGAAGATTCTGTGGCAAACAGCAGCCCAGAATCCCAGGCAGAAGTGGAGGCTGGAGGCGGGGGTCAAGAGGCAGAGCTCAGGCAGGCTGCTGAAGAAGCCAGGGGGTCTCCCCATCCTGCTGCGATCAGCTCCCCTCCCTGCTGGTCTCCCAGAACACAGAGAAATTAAGAGGAGGGAGCAAAGACAGGCAAGGTGTCAGAGTCTCAGGTTGCTTGGGAAGGACCAGGGGGAGGAGGAGACTTCAGAGAGTGGTGGGAGGGTAGCAACCTTCAGCCTTCACAACTACCTCACTGGGGCAAGACCTGTTGGGAAAGGTTTCTGTGATCACAAGGCCTGCACGGTTTGGGTTTCTTTGAATAAAGAATGTTGGCTTCTTTTGAATAAAACACCACTGACACCAGGTGTTTTTTCTTGCTGACCTCCTCCTCCTCCTCCTCCTCACTCCAGCTCCTGACAGCTGTCTGGCTGCTGAAGAAATGGGTGGGGCTGGACTTACTTTCTTGTACTTGGATTTGGAACGCAAAGCCTTTTCCACAGCTGTCAGCCACTCTTGCTCCTTTGTCGAGTCCAAGTAGAAGAAAGCCTCTGCGCTCAGGTCCAGCTCCTGGAACCGAATGCCAAAGTGCCAAAGAGAAGGATGTGGAACTGCAGGAATAGGACTCCAATCGGAACAGACGTGCTGGTTAAATATGCAAAGACAACAGGAGTGTGCAAGGGCAGGCAAGATCAAAACCAAGAACAAACAAGTAATACCAGCCACTTCTTCCTCAGCTTAGCTATTCGGGGCCCCAAAGGAGCTTTGCTAATGAAAGAAAAAAAGCTTTTTCCTTGTATTTTTTAAGATGTGTCAGCCAGCCTGATATCTAAGCACTATCCCAGTAGCCACAGGCAACCAGAAATTCTTTGAAGGCAAGTGAGTCGGTTGATCTCTCCATTCTTCCTTCACCTGGCAACCTGGTTTCCAGGCTGGCTTTCCGGGAGCAGAAAACCACCTCTCAGATCTGCTGTGCCAAGCTTGTTTGCTAGAAGATTACCCCGTAACACCCTTGTCCTCTTTGCAAACCTCCTAAATGGCTAGCCTTCTGTGTTTCCATGCTGGCCATGAAGGAATGGGCATTCCCCACTCTGAAAACAGCACAGAAATACAGCCTGTCTAGTAAAGGGGTAAAAAGAGCAAGCTAAACAGCCTCTGTAAAACAGATTTTTCTATTCATGACAGTAGGAGGGCAGTTATATGCAAGACTGTATTCAGTACTGTTCGTGCCTGCAAAGCTTTCGGGACAGACATACTCCGACCCTTCCAACCAGTGCCCCCTAACTTCCAGCTGAAACCAGGTACCTTTTTCATACCACAAATGTTCTTCAGTGGTGAACCATGGCATCTCAAATTCCAGGGGAGCCCTGTACCATGCCAAAATTCAGTGCCCCACGCCTCTCAACGTCTATTCAACATCATAGTTGCGGTGTCCCCTGTGGGGCCCACAAGGCTTCACGCCAGGGTGACCAAACCAGTTGCACTCCCCTAAATCCATCTAAATGTTATGGGGGGGGGATTTGTCCCACTTAAGTTGCACTTTATAGCTCAAGAGGGCCCCTCTGGCTGATAATAATATAGTAGCACAGGGGACGCATCACAGAACAAAATGACATGTAGTTGGTCCACCACAATTGCAAGATTATTGCATCCTTCAGGAATGGTGTGTCCAGCTCCATCTGAGTCATCATCCAGGCACGCTGTGGAGCTGCATGGATGAGAGATGGGCATCTTTGGCCAGTCAGGGGTGAAGAGCTGGCAAGATCCCCTGTACTGAGCAGAAAAGCAAACTCTTTGGCCTCCGAGATCTCTCCCAAGTCTCAGCAGCCCTCACTGTGAGCCATACTAGAGGAATTTTGTCCTGCTTTTGCTGAGCTACAACACAGGAGCGCACCCCCAGGGGGCCATGATGTGGTAACCCTGGCGAAGCATTGCAGAGCAACTGAGAAAGCAGAATGATGTTTGCGTGGACAGTCCATTAGAAAGCTGCACTATTCTTGCATCGATAGCACATTGCAGAATACGGCCCCCCTCCAGGCAACAACATCCGCCTGGAGGCACAGTAGCTTTCATTTCGAAGGTTGTGGTTTTACATCTTCCTATTTATTTATTTATTTATTCAAAATTATTGATTTATTTCATAAAATTTATACACTACCAGATGGTAAGAAACATCAAAGCCGTTTACAGAAAGATAAAACCATAAAATCAGGAAAAACCTACAGTACATTAAACGCTGAAGAAGTGAATACCAGAATAGATCAGAACTCACTCCCAAGGTAAGGGGAAGAGACATGGCTAAGATGGCAGGACAGCTTACTCTATGGTGTTAACCCCTTCATGCACTAATTAGACGGAAGCATGTTGGTTATATGAGACTGGTTATCCCGCACAACATGCTCTCACGCAACCCATGCCCTCCAACTGAAAACCCATTTCCTGGACAATATCAACATTGTGTTTTGTGCCTGTGAACTGCACAGTGAATATTTTGATTAGAAAAGAAAACAGCCCGGTGTTTCAGCTTCTCAGAGTTGTTTTATTCAGTGCGCTGCTACAGCTTGTCACACCCAAATCCTCCAAAGGAATCTGCCAAAGTGCTTTTCCAGGCAAAAGGGGGCAGAGGGAGAGAAACCAAGAACCTCAAATTCACTAGACCAGGGATGGGGAATTGTGTGGCCCTCTAGATGTTGTTGGATTCCATCACCCCTGACCGTCGGCCATGCTGGCTGAGGCAGAAGGCCATTGGATCTGGCAATATCTGGGAGCCCACAAGATTCCCAGCCTCCGCCCTACACAAACAACCAGGCACTCAGCTGTGTGGCACACCTCTTACCGGAGGGAGGATCACTCCAGAGGCAGCTGTGGCATGAGGGTGCTGGATCATGCCTTTGTGGGCACACCTGAGGATTAAAGAGGACCTCCTAGGAAGTGTGCTTGGAGATCTTCCTTACCACGTGGCTCTCTGGCAAAAACACAACAGTACTAACGGCCATATGAAACCACACCTCAAAGCTGGATCAGACTTCCCAGATCCTGTAGCCTACATCAGGAGGAAGACTGGGGCAGAGGGGCCTAGAGTGGGAGTCAGAGCTGCTCTTAGGGCTGCATGTCTGAAGCATGGGCAGAAATCTTTGGGTGTGAGGTTGCATGGGGCTGTCTCTTTGTGTTTTGCTGGTGCCAAGCCGCCAGCCAGCCAGAGGCAGGCAACCAACTGGCTTCAGGGGCAAGCTCCTTTGCAAAGCCAGTCTGACTTCACCAAATGCAATGGCAGAGTGACCATTCGGCCCGTGTTCTGCTTCGCTGTGAAATGGCGTGTGTTCCTCAACCCAGAGAACCTCTTTTTCAACCTCAAGCTGGTCTAAGGAAGAAAAGCATAAGAGTTAGTCTTGAATCCCCACACACATGTGCTGGGAGATGCCTGCACACCGCACACGTAAAGCACATCTCCTCCCACCCACACCCAAAAAGTCCTGGGAACAATGGTTTGTTAAGGCTGCTGGGAATCGTAGCACTGTGAAAGGAAAACTAAGGTTCTTAGGATGCTTTGGAGGGGGTGGAATGTTGAATACACAGCGGCCACATGGACGGACGGACACACCCACACACACCAGCATAGCTTCAACTTTTAGCACAAAAAGTCTTCAGCCAGATGTCATGCAACCCTTGGGCAGGGGCAACTTATCATTTTATTGATTTTCCATAAAAGCAATTAAAAAGGCGGACAATCTTGCAAAGGAGTGTTGCCATTTAAACTGCTGGTGTGACGTAGGAACCTGAACAAAGAGAAGGAACCAACTACCCAGAGTCTGCTTCCGATTGCCCTTGTTCTCCACCTCCCTCTATGCTAATCAGCCGCAAACAAGAGTTCAGATTTGAAAGCCTTGTTATCACCTCATTCCCTTCAATTAGCCAGCTGCTCTGGCAGATGACATCAGTTCCTTCCCGCTCCCAATATTCCTGCTCCTAACCTGGTTAGCCATAGCCCAGAAGCTGAATCTCAGGGGAACGTCTTTGGGCTGGGAAGGGCTCATCTTTTCTGGGCCTCTTCTCCCCCTCAGGAAGGGGTGCTTGGCTCCTGGCCTGTGAAATGCGCTCAAAATGTAAAGATGCCTTCTTTCCAGGGAGCCAAGGAAGAAGGGGGGAATCTGAAATACCTCCAAACCTTCCCATGTCAGAGATGCAGGAGTTGCGTCACCTCCAACTTCCTCAGGGATGAAGCAGCTACGAAAAACGAAACATCTCACCTGGGCACGGTTTCTGAGAGAGCAACAGCAGAAGACCCAGACTCTGGCAAGATGAGCATTTGCCCAGTGGATTCTGGCCGGTCCATGAGGGCAGACAGGGGATGGCTGCGGTGGCCACCAGCCCCTTCCCACTCCATCTCAGATACAGAACGCATTGGCTCTGCCATTCCTTGGCTCTGGCGCCACCTACTGTTGGCCTCCTTGCCTTTCACCCTCCCAGTCCCAATGAGCACCATCCACCCCTGGTCCAGAGGCGCAGAGCAGTAGTTAGGTGATCTTGAGCCCCGGCAGAACCATCCAGATTGCGCCCCCCAGCCACGGACAAGTTAGCTCTTCTTTCTGCCTCTCCTCCACCCCCCCACCCATTCAATTCACCCTGGAAGTACAAGTATCGAAAAGTAAAATGTTAGAGGTTTCCCCTCCCCCCCCCCCCCCATAGCAATATAATTGGATTCAGCTAGCTGGTCAGTCTACTTTCGGTTTCACTCCTGGCTCCTTGTTAAATTAATACTGCATCAGAAACCTCCCAAGCAGATATCCAAAGTTCTTTGGCATTAATGAGATGTCTCTTCTAGTCCAGGGGAGTCTTTTGATCTTCTTCCAGGAAAGCAAGAGTCGAAAGCCTTGATTTTCCTTTTTTTCTTTTTGCAGTCATTTCCACAGAGTTAGTCATTATTAGAGTTATTAAAACCTTATTTTATTAACAAATGCAATTTTTTTAGTCTCCCTTGCTTTCCTGCTGACCTTCAGCTTAAACACAAACTGCTCTGGAGTGAGAAAAACCCATCACACTCAAAAAGCCCAGCTGGAGGGACCTGGAAGTGTGAGGGAAAGAGCAATTTTGTAGTGGGTTTGTTGCACTGGAGCACCAAGTTCACTAACTGGCTGATTCAGATTGAATCCCATTCAAAAAGAGTGCAATGGTGTGTGTTTCAGCCAGCCATCCGGCTGCTGCAACTATTCCCTGGGTGCCACCACACTGTCCTGTCTGTGTGTTTGGAAGGGAATGGGAGCTATGCTCCCCCCGGAGACACTCCACTCCTTCTTCCTTAGCTGTGCTGCTCAACAGTTGAGGCAACCTTCACAGTTCTGGGATGCCGAGGAAGCGAACCAATAGTCATGTTCATCTGTACTGGCTCAGTATGACCTATTCTGACAGATGCTGCCTTTCATATTCACGCCCAAGAGCCTTTCTGCTCCAGAGATCTGGGGCTGAACCCGGGATCTGCACACCAAGGCTGGAGTAAGAAAGAGCCCCAGTTGACACGCCGGGCATCCCTGGTTCCCCCTCGGCAGTGGCAGCAGTAGCGGCAGTCTCAACAGCCCGGAGCCAGCCTGGTAGTGCACTTGGCTCTGGCTGGCTTCAGGAGCTGCTCATTGCCCTGGCACCCGCCATTTTGCCTCGCCGGAAGTCCCCATATGATGTGTCTTGGGCCGTTGAACCAATCACGCAACATTCCTTCCCTACTAATAAATCTACAACACTTAAAATATAAATCTGGGGACCTTATATGAAATCCGGGGACATTCCGGGGACGGATTTTGTTGGGGACAGATTTGTAAATCCGGGGACTGTCCCCGGGAGACGGGGACATCTGGTAATCATTCCGTCATAGGGCTTCTCCTGCCTTTGCCAGTATGTCAGCCTTCTCAGCCTTCAGATGCACTTGTACGTCTGGCCATATGGGATTGTGAGTGGAGAAGGTGGTGCAGTCTGGATGAGTCCCTCTGTCTTGCTCTTTGGTCACTGTTACCGAGCACCATTTTGGGCCGATCAGGATCTATGGGGAAGGGGATCCACCCAGAAGTTGTGGAGGGAACGGGAAGAGAAGCTTGGTCAAGAGACTGACTCATGTCAGAAGGAGGCCTGACTGCATCCTTGGCGAAGCCCAGGGCAGGGCAGGAAGGCAGACTTGCCCAGAGGGAAGGCATTCGGAGGCAAATCATCAGCAAGGAGCAGAAAATCCCCTCCCCTTCCCTCAAGAAGACTGAAGAATCTCTAGTCGGCCTTCAGGTGAGTTCAGCATCCCAGGTCTCTGGGGTGTTCCTGTCCATTACAAAGCTGACTCAAGGCTCCGTCAACTGAGCCCCTACACTCCTTGCGTACATGAAAGGGGCACAGAAAGGATGGGAGGCAGCCTTTTCCTGGAGCCGTCTTACCTGCAGCAGTTCAGTCGCTGGCTGCTGACCCTTTTCCTCCATCACCTGGATGATCCTCTCAAGAGAGGAGAGTTTCCTGCAGAGTCTGGCCAGCTGCTCATCCCTTCTCCCTGCAATCTCCTTCTCCACCTCTTCCACATGATTCAGCAGACGCTTTTCTTCTTCTTCTTCCAGGAACTGGCGCAGTTGTCTCAACTTCTCCACAGTCTTCAGCCTCTCCGGTTCTGAGGACGTCTGAGTGAGGAAGATGGTCAGCCTTCAAAATATCAACAAGAGAATTAGGATTTGAATTGAACTGCTTCCACCCTCTCAGCTCACAAGTCCTCAGGCTTCTCCTTGACTGCTTTTCACATAATAAACAACAATGGGAAATAAACTCCATTTAGCTGCATTCAAAGGTGAACTTACCTAATTCGCAATTCTTGGAAAAATATGGAGACCAAAACAGCAATCTTTTGAAATTCACACCTCTGACTTTTTCAGGGTTGACCCAGCCAGGTATTGTTCACAAAAAATGTATTTATGAGGGTGTCAGGGGCTCAGGAGCAGAGGCACAGGGGAGAGAGGAAATGGAGAGCGAGGGGGAGGAATCTGAGGGCAGCGGAGGGCAGAATGACAGTGACCCGAGAGATTCCATGAGCCTCTCCAGTGAATCAGAAGATTCCCAGAAGGGGGCGCCGATGGCCAGGGCAAGGGGGGTCCCAGGGGGGACACACCAGAAGCAGGGGGCCAGCGGAGACTCCCAGAGCAGTAGCTGGAAATCAGGGCCAGCTTCCCCACCAGAGCGTAGTGGGGGGGGGAAGAGTCCCATAGGTCAGAGTCAGCGTCTCCTCCGGCAAGCAGGGAGGAGGAGTCAGGCCCAGCTAGCGTCCCCGAAGAGGGGAGCAGCGACAGGAGCAGTATAACGGTCAGAAGGAAGGTGGCAGGCTGGACGCGCGCGCCAAGTTCAAATGTACAGGCGCGCGGGACAGCAGGAAGCCCGGATTGGGAACCAGGTCCTAAAGCCCGCCGGAGGGAGGGGGAAGACTCGGGGGAGTCAGCGTCAGAAGAGTCTAGAAAGGGGAAAACCCCGGCGGACAGGCGGACCCAGAGGAAGAGGGAGCAGAGAAAGAGGTGGAGCAAAGCTAGGGTCTTAAACTGGTGTCTGGGGGGAGGAGACTCAGATGGAGCTTCAGCGGTCTAGGGTTTAAGACGTAGAGCTGCGCGCCGTGGCTGTAAATGAGAAACTGAACTTCAATAAAGACTATTTAATATAACAACGGACTGGCGTTGGTCCTCTGTGAGCTGGGACCTGAGGCAGCTCTGACAGTAAGCTCCGTCTCACTAATTTAACCCTCGCAGCGTGAGTTGGCGCAGCGAGGGGCAAAACTTGGTGTTTTGCGAGCTCACGAAGCGAGGGAAAAATGACTACGGAGGAGAAGGTGAAAGAGCTGGAACAAGCAGTTCAGACACTTTACCCACAAGTGGAGCTTTCCAGGAAGAGAGAGGAAGAAGCAGCAGCGTTCTGCGAGGATCTGCGGACCAGGTGGGAAAAATTGGGCAAGGAGGGACTGCCAGGACCCAAACCGGAGGGAGTTGGCCTCGGGAAGAGGGGGGGCAGCATCGTAGCCCATTTTGACGGGAACCTGCAGCAGTATCCTAACTTCAGAGCAGACATAGTTTTCGCGCTCAAATTGCTTCGGAAAGACTTTAGAGATGAGGAGGAGAAAGTGGGCTTCATAATAACTCATCTGCATGGGGAAGCTAAATCGTGGCTGCGCACTTTATGGCGCGAAAATGACCCCGCCCTCAATGATTCAGACGCATTTCTCAAAGCTATGGACGCTTGTTTTAAATCGACGGTAGATGTGGATGTCGCCAGGAGGGAAATGCATGGGTTGAAACAGGGCAAAAGCACTGTAAGACAATATCACTCCCACTTTTTTGGATTGGTAAATGTGCTCGGGTGGGAGAAGAATTCCGCTGCCGTGAGAGATCTGTTCTGGGAAGGACTAAATGGGGCTGTGAAAGACGAGCTGGCAAGGGGGGAGAGACCCACCACCACCACGGAGGTCATACAAAGAGCCCTAGCGGTAGGCGTGCGCCTGGAAGAACGCCCTTGGAACAGGAATGAGGGAGGTTTAGGGCGCACACAAGCCAGGACAACTCCTTTCCTACACAGAGAGACGGGACGCACGGAAACCACGCCTCCAGTGGGGAGGGGAGAAGAACCAATGGAGATAGGTGGTGCTGGGGCTCAGACAGCAACCAGAGCCCAAACACCAGGAGCAGTCAAGGCGAAGACTCCTAGAGGGAACAGGAAGTGCTACATCTGCGACAGTGCGCAGCACATGGCCAAAGAGTGTCCCCAGAGGATCCAGAAGCACACTGCAGCCTCAGCAACAGTAAGGGGGGCAGATCGACAGGAGGAACAGCTACAGGGAAACGACGAAGCCTGGTTGGAGGGAGAGGCGCTGGGGCCCAGCCAGGCAAGTCAGTGAAGCAGTCCCCAGAGATTTTACAGCCCACAGATCCCCTCCCACCCAAACCAGTGGTGCAACTCACCGCATCGCTCCAACTGCCAAATGGACTCACCCTGGAAGTTCCTATTACCATTGACTCTGGCAGTAATGCAGATTTTATAGGAGTGGACTTTATCCGGCAACATCGCATAGCGCTCTTACCAGCCACAATGCCCCTGAACGTAGTCACGGTCGATGGCAGGGAGCTACTGGGAGGACAGGTGGCACAACAAACGCCCCCTATGGTGATGCAAATTGGAAATCACCGCGAAGTCATAAGCTTCAACGTCACCCACCTGTCGGACACACCCATAGTGTTGGGCATGAGTTGGCTGGATAGGCACAGCCCGGCATTGGCATGGTACCAGCGTCAATTGACCTTCGGCTCCTCCTACTGCGCGGAACATTGCATCCAGCCCAGCCAGGAAGGGGAGGGGCAGGAGGATGAACCACAGCTACACCTAGGCATGGTGCAAGCAGTACCGAACAAGTACAAGGCGTTTTTGGAGGTCTTCTGCGAGAAGGAAGCGGACAAGCTGCCGCCCCACAGGCCCTACGACTGCAAGATTGACCTCCTGCCGGGGGCGACGCTGCCTACTGGGAAACTGTATTCCATGTCTGAAGACGAACTACAAGAACTCAGGGAGTTCATAGATCACAACCTGAAGCGGGGATTCATCCAAGAATCCAAAGCAGTGGGGGGCAGTCCCGTGTTTTTCGTCAAGAAAAAGGACACGCCCCAAAAAAGGCTGATAGTTGATTACAGAATCATAAATTCCAAGACAAAGCCCACAGCTTTCCCCATGCCCAAGATAGACGACCTGCTCGCTACGGTGAGGAACGGACGGATCTTCACCAAGTTGGATTTACGAGGAGCGTACAACCTTATACGTATGGGGGAAGGCGATGAGTGGAAGACGGCCATGTTTACACCTTTGGGCACCTATGAATATCGAGTTATGCCATTTGGTCTCCAAAACGGCTCTCACTGCTTCCAAGCTTTTATGCGCCACGTGTTAGCGGGACTCCTCTACAAGAAGTGCGCCTGCTTCCTGGACGACATCCTGATCTTCTCGGAATCGCAGGAAGCTCACGAGGGAGACGTCAAGGAGGTCCTGCAGAGACTACGGGAGCACAGACTTTACGCCAAGCTGGAGAAGTGCCAGTTTGACATGACGGAGGTGGATTTCCTGGGCTACAAGCTATCCGACAAGGGACTCGCCATGGACAGCGCCAAGGTCCGTTTGGTGTTGGACTGGAAGAGCCCGCGCAATAGGAAGGAGGTCCAGAAGTTCGTCGGCTTCGCCAACTTCTATCGCAAGTTCATCAAAGGGTTCGCGATGGAAACGGCGGCCATCACGGACACCCTCAGCTCCAAGAAGAAGAAGTTCACCTGGACGGACCAGGCGGAGCAGTCCTTTCGGAAACTCAAGCAGCTCTTCGCGTCCGAAGAACAGCTGCTGCACGTAAACCCCAGCAAACCAATGCGGGTTGAAACGGACGCCTCGGACAGAGCGGTGGGGGCGGTCCTGTTGCAGCAAGACCCGCAGGGGGATTGGAGGCCGTGCGCATTCTACTCCAGGAAACTCAGCAAGTCGGAACAGAACTACACCATCTGGGACAGGGAGTTGCTGGCCATTCAAGCAGCCTTCAAAGCGTGGCGGCACTTCCTCATCGGAGCCAGACACACAGTGCAGGTCCGCATGGACCATAAGAACCTGGAGTACTGGCGCACGGCGCGGTTCCTGAACCAGAGACACATACGCTGGGCGGAGTTCTTTGCGGATTTCAACTTCCGGATAGAATACATCCCGGGAGACAGCAACATCATGGCGGATGAACTATCCAGGAAGCTGCAGTATCTCGAGGAAGCGGCACCGGTGGCGGCCAAGCACATTTTCGCACCGAAAGCGTGTGCGTGTGCTTCAGGCACAGTGGACCTGGACGCGGTGCGTCGCGCGCTGCAGACGGACTCATTCGCACGATCCAAGATGGAGGAGGTGCAAACAGGCACAGCGAAGGACGGAGAGTTCCAGATACGCGACGGACTACTCCTCCGGAGAGGGGCGCTCTACGTGCCGGGGGACGACCTCCGCGCGAAAGTCCTGCAGCAGTTACACGACGCGCCCAGCGCTGGGCACTTCGGCAAGGACAAGACAGCGGAATTAGTAGCCAGAGACTTTTGGTGGCCCAAGATGAGGGGTGAAGTTGAGGATTACGTCGCTCGGTGTGACACATGCCAAAGGGCCAAACCAGTACACAGGGCGCCGGCGGGACTGCTGGAACCGCTTCAGACGCCGTTTGAACCGTGGGAGAGAGTGGCCCCGGACTTTGTCACAGATCTGCCCAGCTCGAGAGGCAAAACAGCGGTGCTCGTGGTCGTAGACCTGTTCACCAAGATGGCGCACTTCATTCCTTGCGCGAAGGTGGCCACGGCGGAACAAACCGCCAAGCTGTTCATAGACCACGTGTTCAGAGTTCACGGCTTGCCGAGGTCCATCCTATCCGACCGGGGGCGCCAGTTCGTCTCAAGTTTCTGGCAGAAGCTGCTGGGCATCCTGAACGTCAAGATCAACTTAGCATCGGCACGACACCCGCAGACCAACGGACAAGCGGAGAGGGTCAACGCCATCATGCAGCAGTACCTGCGATGCTACGCGAACCAACAACCCTCGACCTGGGTGGACTACCTACCGCTGGCCGAGTTTGCCTACAACAACACGAAGCACGCGTCTACAGGGGTGACGCCGTTCTTCGCCAACAATGGGCGGCATCCCAGAACCTTCCCGGGGTTAGAGACGAAGGGGGAGGGGGAGCCACAGGGGGCAGAGCACTTGGCAGCAGAGTTGCAGGAGGTCCACGAGCAACTCCGAAGGCACTTGGAACTAGCAAAACACGCCTACAAAGTGCAGGCAGACAGGCACAGGAGAGTCGGGGAAGACATCCAGGTGGGGGACTGGGTATGGTTAGCAGCCCAGGCAGTGCCAGCCAGAACGTTAGCTAAGAAGAAGCTTGGACACAAGCAGCTAGGGCCTTACCAAGTCGAGGCGCAGATCAATCCAGTGGCCTTCCGGTTGACGCTCCCGGAGGGTTCCAGAATGCACCCGGTCTTTCACAGGTCGGTGCTCACACCCTACAAGGAACCCCACAGGTTTCAGACCCCAAGGGCCGCACCAGACCCACTCAGCAAATCACCAACAGGGAAGGGGTCACCGAGGGCGGCACCACTCAACGAGGTCACGGAGATTTTGGACTCGAGATGGGGGGAAGAGGGAGTTGAATATCTCCTCGCCGAGGAAGGTACCCCGGCCAGCGCCAACAGGTGGGTACCGGACTATGCCTTGGCGGAGCGATACCTCAAAGACGAGTTCCATGCACTCTTCCCTCACAGACCTATGCCGGCAGATTTTTTCGACGACTGGCTTTTCACACCCACACTCTCCGCCAGCACGTTCCAGGGGTTCTCATCAGCGGAGGAACCGGCGCCAGACACAAGCTCCCCAGAGGGATCGCTCTCGGGGTTTGGCACGGACCGCTCTTATTGGTGGGACAATCAACCGGAAGTTGGGTGGAGCAGGGGACTCTTACACGCAACCTCGCCCGAGGTGCCAGGGGGAGAGACGGACATGGATGGGTTGGGGGAGGATCCTGCATTCGAGCACAGCTGCAGAGAGATGGAAGCAGAGGAGATCGACGTCGACGAGCCTATTACGAGCTGGCCGGATCCAGATGACCGGCTGCGCACCAGGGGGAGAGAACGGTATCCCGCATTCACCCCAGCAGCACTGGAGCACCCAGAACCCGCCCCCGAAGAGAGGGAGGGGGGAAGGGGGGCTTCGAGGGGGGGATGGATGTCAGGGGCTCAGGAGCAGAGGCACAGGGGAGAGAGGAAATGGAGAGCGAGGGGGAGGAATCTGAGGGCAGCGGAGGGCAGAATGACAGTGACCCGAGAGATTCCATGAGCCTCTCCAGTGAATCAGAAGATTCCCAGAAGGGGGCGCCGATGGCCAGGGCAAGGGGGGTCCCAGGGGGGGCACACCAGAAGCAGGGGGCCAGCGGAGACTCCCAGAGCAGTAGCTGGAAATCAGGGCCAGCTTCCCCACCAGAGCGTAGTGGGGGGGAAGAGTCCCATAGGTCAGAGTCAGTGTCTCCTCCGGCAAGGAGGGAGGAGGAGTCAGGCCCAGCTGGCATCCCCGAAGAGGGGAGCAGCGACAGGAGCAGTATAACGGTCAGAAGGAAGGTGGCAGGCTGGGCGCGCGCGCCAAGTTCAAATGTACAGGCGCGCGGGACAGCAGGAAGCCCGGATTGGGAACCAGGTCCTAAAGCCCGCCGGAGGGAGGGGGAAGACTCGGGGGACTCAGCGTCAGAAGAGTCTAGAAAGGGGAAAACCCCGGCGGACAGGCGGACCCAGAGGAGGAAAGAACAAAGGAGGAGGTGGAGCAAGGCTAGGGTCTTAAACTGGTGTCTAGGGGGAGGAGACTCAGACGGAGCTTCGGCGGTCTAGGGTTTAAGACGTAGAGCTGCGCGCCGTGGCTGTAAATGAGAAACTGAACTTCAATAAAGACTATTTAATATAACAACGGACTGGCGTTGGTCCTCTGTGAGCTGGGACCTGAGGCAGCTCTGACAGAGGGTAAAGTACGTATCTACATATTTATACGAGAAGGTAGCCACCCTAGCATTTGATTCATTTTCAGAATAATAAATAAATAGCAAACCGATATGGAGAAAGGAGAAATGGGGAGAAGTTGAAATGGGCAGTTTTCCCCATCCCTCCTCAGTCCGGACTTGCTTCTTGAAGTGCTTGTTCCCTCACTAGTAACAATAGTAACACTTCCAAGGAGGTCTTTCTGAAGGAGATTTATTGCTCAGATAAAGCCTGGCGTCCAGCCCGCTTCGGCTGCGCAGCTACCGGCCAGGTCTCCGGACTTCACAGGCCACATTCCAAAGGCTCTGAGCAGCACGCAGAGATAAGCAGCGGCCAGAAAAAGCTGCAAACTCAAATGCTTTCCTTCAGTGTGCTTAAATAAAGTCCACTCAGGATATTAGCAGCTAGAAGCAGTTTTTATTCACAGCAGACTATCCATTGTCGAACAGCATCGTGAAAACACGTCCACTCTCCTCAAAAGCAAAAGTAGAGAGAGAAAATAAAGGCTGGAGACTCTCGGAAATGACAAATCTCCCCCCTCCCAATAGTAGGCAGGGCGTACACTCTGAGCTGTTTAACCCTGTAAGCTCAGGTTGTCCTCACACCCCCTCTCGCCCTGCGCTACTGTGGGGAAAGTATGTACAGAACTTACCCCCAACTCCAAACCACCACAAAACTCCCCATGACGCTGGAAGCTTAAAGGTTTGGTAAATTCATCGGCCAAGTTAATGTGACTGGCACAGTACTTCAGCCGTATCAAACCTGACTGAACACTCTGACACACATTTTGGAAACGTATGTCCAGATGCTTGGTTCTGGCCTTAAATTGCGCAGATTCAGCCAATTTCAAACAAGGTTGATTGTCCTCCCAAACCGTGATGGGCAAGCTACAATCCCCATAGATCTCTTGCACCAAGCATCTATAGAACTCTAGTTCCCGGCACAAATCTGACAGTGCACTGAATTCAGCCTCAGTAGAAGACAGCGCAATGAGACTTTGCTTCCGGGACTTCCACCCAATTAGTGACTTCCCAAACTTTACCACCAACCCAGAAACAGACTTGCGGTCCTGCGAATTCGCCCAGTCACTGTCCGCATAGCATGTGAGCTTCGCCTCACCTTCAGCTGGCAGCTTAAGACAGAAGTCTTTGGTATGCTGCAGGTAGCGCAGTACCCGCTTGATACCGTGCCAAGCACTCACACTGGGCTTTGATGCTTCCCTACTTAGCAGGTTGGTGGCAAAGGCAATGTCTGGTCTGCTCCATTGGGACAGATACAACAGACTACCTAGAGCTGACTGAAAGAGCTCAGCATTCTCAAACTCGGCACTTTCTGCTTGCTGGCTCTCTATCACGAAGTTCGTCTCCATGGGTGTCCGAACTCCTGCACAATCGGACATTCTGAACTTCTCAAGCAACTGCTCAATCTTGCCTTTCTGACTGAGCAAGAAGCTACCATCCTCAGTTCTCGCTATCTGGACGCCTAGGTAGATCTTTACTGCACCCAGGTTCTTGAGCTGAAACCGTTTCCCAAGCTCTTTGGCAAACTTCTGCACCTGTTTGTCTGCCTTTCCAACATGGATGATGTCATCAACGTAAAATAACACCAGTTCCTGTGCGTCTCCTGATCCTCTAAGGAACAGGCAACTGTCAGCAAGACTCTTCCTGAAACCTAGCTTCTCCAAAGCTTCATTCAGGCACAAGTTCCAATTCCTGGCCGACTGCTTCAGGCCGTAAATTGACTTGTGAAGTTTCCACACAGTACCTTGCTCATTGCCCTCAACCCCTGGAGGAGGAAGCATGTACAAATTCTCCTGGAGGTCCGAGTTCAAGTAAGCAACGTCCACATCAAAATGATGCACCAGCAACCCTCTTTGTGCAGCAATGGCCAAGAGCAAACGTAGAGATTCACTCCTACAGGTGGGAGCATAAACTTCCGTATAATGCAACCCCCTGCGCTGCGTGAATCCTCTCGCCACTAATCTGGCCTTATACTGCGGTTCTCCTGTCGTTGTGGGCTTAAGACGGTAAACCCAGCGGCTACCCACGGCCTGGTTTCTCACCGACAACTTTGTGAGGGAGAACACACCTAGAGACTCCATTGAGTTCATTTCCTTCTGCATCGCCTCATGCCATTTCCTGGCTTCTTCCTGAGGCAGTTTCTGAACGTCCTCAAAACTCTCGGGTTCACACTGTGCCATTCCAACCCACACACTAGTGACGGCAAACCTTTCAGGAGGTTTCCCCTTGGTCGTCCGAGCTGAACGGCGCAGCACTACTTCAGGAACCCCCTCTGACCCACTGGGAGCAGGTGTTCCCGCCCCGCCGCCCGGCTTCGGATCATCGTTCCGAAGCTGGGCGGCGGGGGCAGGTGTTCCCGCCCCACCGCCCGGCTTCGGAGGAGCCTTCCGAAGCCCGGCGGCGGCGGGAGGAGGTGTTCCCGCCCCGCCGCCAGGCTTCGGAGGAGGTCCGAGGACAGTGGGGAAGACGCGCTGCGCTTCCCCGCTGTCCCGGATATTTCCCTATGGGCTGTCGTCTTGCGAAGCAAGCCCATAGGGAAATTCGTCTTGCGAAGCGCCTCCAAAACGGAAAACCCTTTCTTCTAGCGGGTTTTCCGTCTTGCGAGGCGTTTGTCTTGCGAGGTACCACTGTATAGAACACATACATAAATACCGTAAGTAGTTCTCATCACAAAAGAATATCCAGGTTAATCCATGAACAGCCAGGTAAACCCATCAACAGGTTTCCTGCCAGACAGGAGTCTGTTGTAGGCCGCCCCTTCTGTGATGCATGTATGATGTATGGAGGGGTGGTCTTGGGCTCCAGGGTGGGCAATTTCAGATGTCTATATAAGGACTTGGTTCGGGGTCTCCTCCTCCCTCCTGCGTGGGGGGGGGGTGAGCACCCTGTTGCAACAGTTAATAAAGATCTGGCTTACTAGCTGCTTTGCTTCTCAATATTCTCTGGTTGGCCTGTGTTATTTTCTCCTACGGATAGAGAAGCTACCAAAGGACTCTATATGGGCTCTGAGGTACCCCAGAAGGGAAAAGGAGCCCCCAGTCCCCACCCCCTTGCAGCTGACCCCTTGCTGCTCTCTGCTTGGCAGAGTATTGAGGAGGCATCCTGCTAGCCAAAGGAGACATGGACTTAGTTGTGTATGTGCAATTCACATTTGTAGTGTTCTAAATATGTACAAAGCAACCTTGCTGGGGGATGTGGATGAGGTTAACCCTTTCTCTCCCTGCCATGGTCCCATGAAGCTGCTGTATTTCCAGGGAAGATCCCTTGCCCCCCCCCCCCCGGCAGAGAGAAAGACTTTGACTCCCTCCTCCCAGCCATCCCAGCAGCCCTCAGGCTTCCCCTTGGCTGCTTCTAAGGTAATAAACAACCACCAATGAATACCATGCCTACTTTGGATCTGAGAATTAAGAAGATCACCTGCCAAGAAGAATACACAGCTATTTCTCCCCCTCAAGGTACCTTGTATTCCTCGACAGCCTCTTCCAAAGGAATCACCTCGTGGTGTTGGTGCTTCTTGGATCTGCCCCAAACCACACAGATGGGGGCTTCATCCTCCTTGCAAAAGAGTTTCAGGGGCTCCTGGTGCTTCTCACAGACTCCTCCTTTCCCTCTGGAAGACTGAGAGTCTTGGCTACTTCGACAAAGGTAGCCAATTGCCGATTGCGGACGAGGCTCCTTCTCTGGACTCCAACTCGGCCTTGAGAACAGGAAGCCAGCCTCCTTTTTGCCCCGCTCCACTGGATCAGGCCAGACCGGCAGAAGTTGTGCCCACACTCTGGGATGGTCCCTGTGTCGTAAGAGAGTCAGGGTCAGAGAGGGGAATGAAGGAGAAGGACCCTACCAATATCAAATAGATCGCATTCTGCCTTCACACCCTACAAGAAGGTCAACGGTGCCTTGGGGAATGGATCCTTTTTCGCTGTATCTTTCTCATTGACTTTAAAAATGGATCTGAATGTATTTTTCGACTCAAATGAATTTTTCCTCAAAATGCTGTACTTTTCTAAATGTATCCAAATGTATCCGAATGGGTTTTTGTATTTTCCCCCAATCTCATCGCCTAGAGCAGTGTTTCCCAACCTTGGGCCTCCAGCTGTTTTTAGACTACAACTCCCATCATCCCTAGCTAGCAAGACCAGTGGTCAGGGATGATGGGAATTGTAGTTCAAAAACAGCTGGAGGCCCAAGGTTGGGAAACACTGGCCTAGAGAATGTTCCTTAAATGTAACAATCACTTGTTCCAAATGTATTTGATACAAATGTATTCGAGTAATAATAATAATAATAATAATTTATTATTTGTACCCCGCCCATCTGGCTGGGTTTCCCCAGCCACTCTGGGCGGCTTCCGTAAAAACCAAAGGTACAGTAAAATATCACAGATTAAAAACTTCCCTGAACAGGGCTGCCTTAAGATGTCTTCTGAATGTCAGGTAGTTATTTATCGCTTTGACATCTGATGGGAGGGCGTTCCACAGGGCGGGCGCCACTACCGAGAAGGCCCTCTGCCTGGTTCCTTGTAGCTTTGCTTCTCGCAATGAGGGAACCGCCAGAAGGCCCTCGGTGCTGGACCTCAGCGTCCGGGGAGAACGATGGGGGTGAAGACGCTCCTTCAGGTATACTGGGCCGAGGCCGTTTAGGGCTTTAAAGGTCAACACCAGCACTTTGAATTGTGCTCGGAAACGTACTGGGAGCCAATGTAGGTCAAGACCAGTGTTATGTGCTCTCGGCGGCCGCCCCCAGTCACCAGTCTAGCTGCCGCATTCTGGATTAGCTGTAGTTTCCGAGTCACCTTCAAAGGTAGCCCCACGTAGAGCGCATTGCAGTAGTCCAAGCGGGAGATAACTAGAGCATGCACCACTCTGGCGAGACAGTCCGCGGGCAGGTAGGGTCTCAGCCTGCGTACCAGGTGGAGTTGGTAGACAGCTGCCCTGGATACAGAATTGACCTGCGCCTCCATGGACAGCTGTGAGTCCAAAATGACTCCCAGGCTGCGCACCTGGTCCTTCAGGGGCACAGTTACCCTATTCTGGACCAGGGAGTCCTCCACACGAGCCCGCCCCCTGTCCCCCAAAAACAGTACTTCTGTCTTGTCAGGATTCAACTTCAATCCATTAACCGCCATCCATCCTCCAACCGCCTCCAGGCACTTTTATGGGAAAACGTAGCTAGGACAATGTGGATATATATATATATATATATATATATATATATATATATATATATATATATATATATATATATATATATATATTTGCTTTCGTAGATTTTCACGGGTACAGGAATGCAGGTTTTGGTGTCCTCGGGTGTCTTCCCGTGTAAAAGTTGGGGTGTCTAGGCGACGTTTCGACGAGGTCTCACTCGTCATCTTCAGGCTGGTGCTTTCGGCTTCTTGTTACTGGAACAGAGCAGGATCTCAGTGTTTGAGTTCCTATAAATACTGTTGAGGAGGTGTGGCCTCTAATGTTCTGGGCAGAGAGGAAGTTCCCAGGCTAGTGTGCCTTTTCTTCTTTTGTTTCTTAATTACTTGAGGGATATCTTGAGTGATTTCTTGAGTTGTATCCTGAGTACCACTTAGGTGGGTCATTAGGTGTGGATTAGTTGCTAAAGCCTTTGTGTCTTGACCTCTTGAACTTTGTGAAGAGTTTTTCTGAGAAGATGGTTGTACTGCATTTTGTTGTGCTCTGGCTTGGCTTCGTGTATAGGGGCGAGCTGTGGTTTTGTGGTCTGTGCCAGCCAGATCTGTGTAGGGATTGCAGGGGGGTGCAGCATCCGGAGGTGCCACCATGGTTTGGCTACTGGATGGTATCTGTAATTCATCTGTGGAGAGGGTCTGGGTTTGGGTCTGGTGTGGTTGATTGGTGATGGCGTTCTGTGTGCCTCTGGCTCTGGTGTCAGTTTTTGTGGGGAGGGCTAATTTCCAGATGTCTGGCAAGCGGGATGTGTCGTCACGCTTGTTCATGTTGTGAGGGTGTTTCTCTATCTCGATGGCTTCCATGATTATTCTCTTGTGGTGATGTTCCATGTTAAAGAGCAATTTGGAATCTGCAAAATTAATTTCGTGTCCTGTTTCTTTCATGTGTTGGAAAAGAGAGGAAGTTTTTTCTTCTTTTTTGACGGCATTCTTGTGTTCTGCGATACGTGCATTTATTCGTCTGTTAGTTTGTCCAATGTACGTGGCTGGGCAGAACCAAACGCCTGGCTGACAAAAACCACTTGACAACTGAGTTACAGAATCTCTCAAATGTGTTAATTGCCAATGGATACCAGCAAAACAGGGTTACGAAGCTAATCCAAAAAGAAACACCCCCCAAAAACCAAGACACAGAAGAAAACAATGGCATGGCCCTCCTTCCTTATATCAAGGGCACTACAAATAAAATTAGCAAAATCCTCCATAAACACAATATCAAAACAGCCTTTTGCACCAACCAAAAAATAGCCAATATCCTCAGAAACCCCAAGGATAAAATCCAGTTGGAAAACCAAGGGGTCTATGAAATACCCTGCAAAGTCTGCCCAGCCACGTACATTGGACAAACTAACAGACGAATAAATGCACGTATCGCAGAACACAAGAATGCCGTCAAAAAAGAAGAAAAAACTTCCTCTCTTTTCCAACACATGAAAGAAACAGGACACGAAATTAATTTTGCAGATTCCAAATTGCTCTTTAACATGGAACATCACCACAAGAGAATAATCATGGAAGCCATCGAGATAGAGAAACACCCTCACAACATGAACAAGCGTGACGACACATCCCGCTTGCCAGACATCTGGAAATTAGCCCTCCCCACAAAAACTGACACCAGAGCCAGAGGCACACAGAACGCCATCACCAATCAACCACACCAGACCCAAACCCAGACCCTCTCCACAGATGAATTACAGATACCATCCAGTAGCCAAACCATGGTGGCACCTCCGGATGCTGCACCCCCCTGCAATCCCTACACAGATCTGGCTGGCACAGACCACAAAACCACAGCTCGCCCCTATCTTCACTCAAGATATCCCTCAAGTAATTAAGGAACAAAAGAAGAAAAGGCACACTAGCCTGGGAACTTCCTCTCTGCCCAGAACATTGGAGGCTATACACCACACCTCCTCTACAGTATTTATAGGAACTCAAACACTGAGATCCTGCTCTGTTCCAGTAACAAGAAGCCGAAAGCACCAGCCTGAAGATGACGAGTGAGACCTCGTCGAAACGTCGCCTAGACACCCCAACTTTTACACGGGAAGACACCCGAGGACACCAAAACCTGCATATATATATATATATATATATATATATATATATATATATATATTGCTTATAGTGCCTTTGAACGGTCAACGTTCCACCCTCTATCCTTTCACGAGCTGCCAAAAACACTCTCCACACCACACTGCCATCTACTGGGTCTACAAATAATACCATGAATACACACAAATACAAGCTCTAAAATAAATTAGTTTTATTTTCCCATAAGTATGCAAACATAAGACTATCACACCCGAATTGATAGCTATGCAGAACAGGATTCCCCCCCCCTCCCTCCATCGGATAGCTGCCTGCGCGGCTGTCTTTGAGGGGGGTGGAGGGAGGAACGGGTGGGATCGACATCAGATAGCTGCCTGCCTGCCTGCCTGCCTGAACATGCCGTGCCCCCGGGGGGCGCTGCGACCGGCGCCCATTGGGAAAGAACAAGACAGGAAAAGGAAGGAAATGGGAGAGGTTTTTGTAAGGCCCCACTTTTCACATGGTGTCCTGTTGTGTGTTCGGAAAGTACTCTTTATTGTTTGATTTGGGTTAATGTCAGAATAAAAGCGAGTTCCTTCAAAATAACACATTCCTTTTTATCTTACCAATTTCTCATATTGTAAGAAGCGGAAGAAGAAACCATAGAGAGCCTTCATATTTTCCTTCTGATCAATGAAGTCAAACGTTACAATTATCCATTTTAGAGTGAGCACCTATAGGGAGAAGACAGATTTCAGTAAGCCAAAGCAAGGCCAAGACAACCAAGCCCTTCTGGAATATGGTCAGCGTGTAGAACATCTAGCTGAATCATCACCAGGATAACTAAGTCAGACTGGGGGAAATATCATTCTTCAGAACCAAGACATCATTACCATGCTTTCCAAGTTACCTGAAAGTCACTACAACACTTGCGAGCACAGAGCCAAGACACAGCTGAAAGAAGAGAATCCTACAAACTTCGGGGTTTGTAGATGGTTGTAAAGTTTGCTGCAAGGTTTCTAGTTCACTAGTTGGAAACAGCTTCCAGGCTAGGCAGGACCAAGGTTGCTTTGTAACTGTTCCTGTCTGCCTGCTTGCCATCGTGCATATTTGTAAACCATTTCTGCCAAAATATCTACATCTGCAATAGTAGCTTCTGGAAGCAGACCCTGCGAGAGTGCACACTCCATGAAGTCCATATGAAGAGTGTTACGGAATGGAGGGGGGGCATATGAACGAAGTCTTACTCCCGAGTAAGAGACGTAGAGCCCGAGGCGATGACCTCAAGGGAACCCTGCCACACTAGGACGCCCCTCGCCCCGTCACAACGTTGCACCAAGCACCGCACAAAAGTCCAAAACCCCGAGAAGAAAGCGACATTTCTGACCCCGTATGCTATGCACGATCGATGTATTTTATGAATGAGCAATGTATTTGCATGAGGATGCGCTCTAGCCAATCAGATGGCGTTGAATGTAGCCCTTCAGCCAATCGCAGCAATGCCATGGCTCTGCAGAGGCAGCTCAGCTCCAGCTGTTTTGCACGCTACACTGAGCGCTGACAAGGTGATGACAGCTCCCGCTGCGAGAACAACGGACTGAGTCAATCGAAACTTTGTTACCCTGTTAATCCAATAAAAATAGATGTTGTTTAGTCGTTTAGTCGTGTCCGACTCTGTGTGACCCCCTGGACCAGAGCACGCCAGGCCCTCCTGTCTTCCGCTGCCTCCCGCAGTTTGGCCAAACTCATGCTGGTAGCTTCGAGAACACTGTCCCACCATCTCGTCCTCTGTCGTCCCCTTCTCCTTGCGCCGTCCATCTTTCCCAACATCAGGGTCTTTTCCAGGGAGTCTTCTCTTCTCATGAGGTGGCCAAAGTCTTGGAGCCTCAGCTTCAGGATCTGTCCTTCCAGTGAGCACTCAGGGCTGATTTCCTTCAGAATGGAGAGGTTTGATCTGCTTGCAGTCCATGGGACTCTCAAGAGTCTCCTCCAGCACCAGAATTCAAAAGCATCAATTCTTCGGCGATCAGCCTTCTTTATGGTCCAGCTAGATACAATGTAGGAATGTCAGGCCAGGCCACTTCCGAAAAGAACCGTCTGTATTTAAAAAAGCCTAAAAACACTTGGAAATTCATAGAAAACCACTGGTTTCACCGATTCTCTTCAATCCACCGCCAGTCTGCGTCATTGGCCAAGGACTTGGGAACCCCTCGGTCCCCGCCAGAATTCCCCAAGCGGGAGGTCACCTACTCACAGGAAGGTACTTTACCCGTAGGTGACAATCGCTGGGCAAAAGCTCTCCTCCGGACTTACCCAGGCGGCAGACTATGCAAACCAAAGTTCTATTGTCCTCTTGCAGTAGGTGCTTAGAATGTACTTGGGTGTTGAGACCCCGCAGCCACCCCCTCGTTGGAAATGACTCACACAAGGACACGGATATTAGGTTTATGTTACTGGGCAAATTTTGGCCACAACTTTATTGAAATTAAAGAATGTGAGCGGTATTGGCCAAGGCATTGATTGGACCTGACTATATCTGACTCCTGCCCATTGTGCAGGAAGTCCCAGTAAGGGTAAGTGAGCCAAAGAGGAAGTTCTCTGGGGGTTTGCTGGCCGGGCTCTGACGTGGCCGAGATCCCATAGGCAACGGGGGACAGAGTCCCCCGCCCCTGGTGGGGAGTGGGTGGCCAGGTGGTCCACCGCAACTCCTCCCCACTGGGAAGTGGAGCGGATTTCCCAAGACATATCCTGTATTTGCATGTTACCCCAACACATTCCTCCTATGTTAATCATGTATAACCCTCCCCTATTCTGATGGAGTGGTGATGTTTAGCGAACTGTCTGCTGGGATAAGATAGGAACTTTAAAAAGTCCTTGTCACCCCGTTCTCGGGGTTCAATTCCTCTCTGAACCTGTTGCGCAATCAACTTTGGTCTCCGCTATTTGCTCCGGTTGGTGGCTGGACTCCTTCTTTGTTCCGCAGGGACCCACGGGCTCTGAGCAGCCTCCCACCTGGATTTTTCCATAACAACAGAAACTCGACTAACCCTCTTGAGAGAAGAAAGGTGGCTTTTGCTCCCACCGCAATGTTGTAATCTAAATAAGCACATCTTCCTACAAGTGAATAGTAGCCACCTATCTGGGGGGAAATAAAGTGGTATGCTGAGAGACATGGTTACGGTGGAGAGCAAATCTGTGTTCCACAATCCGAACATCCCGAGAGAAACCAGATGGCAGCTTTGTTTTACTGTGTCCACAGAACTCAATGAGAGCCAACCAATGGTTTGCGTCAGGTGAAGTAGAAGCATGTTGAAATCTGCAGATGGCACAAAGTTCAGCGGCAGTAAATCAGAAAGAGGGGCAGTCCTTAAACAGCTGAAGAGAAGGGGATAAACCTCAACTGAGCATCCAAGTATTAACATCCTGACAGTAAGGACCCTACCCAACCCTAGTCACATGTAAACACCATTTTAAAGTATGGCTTGATGAGCTAAAAGATGAAGAGGAATACCCATTCAGAAGCACATCATATTGGAAACAATGCAGTTCAGTACTAACACTCCGATATGCACCAGCTTTATTCCCAGTTCGTGATCCAGCAAGAGACAAACGTACTGGAGCTGATTTACATGTCTTGTTCTTCTCTGCTGGATTGGGGCATAAGCACTGAGCCCTATCTTTGTTCTTACCTTTATTCAAACGGGTCAAGGCTTCTTCAATGGAAAGTCGGTCATCTTCTGTCTCTTCTGGTTTGTTCACTACCAGTAGCCAGCAAAGCTTGTTCTGGCACCTTAGAATTCTCATGTCTCTTCATTTTTTTCTTATTCCAGGAAAGAAACACAAGACAAGGTCAGCTTTTTTCCCCTTTTCTTTTGCTAGTATTTTCCTGTCCTAAAGGGAAGTTTTCCTTCTGCCCATACCTGCTGCATTTTGGGGAAGCCTTGCTCCTCTTCTCTTGCATTCTGGGAAGTCTTGCTTATAGTCTGCTTCTGCACACACTGTACAAACCTGTCCCAAACACTAAGACATTCCCTCCTTGTTCAATCATCCTAAGCCCATGGAAAACAACATGACCTGCTCTTTATGCCTAGCTGACCACATCTACAGAACTTGATTGTTATATTCTTCCATGCTATGATCAATCATTAGTAATTGTTTGTGCCATATTAATCTCTAGTTACAATTTAATTAGGAGGTTTCATGCCTGTCTGGTTCCAACCTCGTTTCCCAGCCTTTAATCTATCGATGATAAATGTTCACATGTAATTCCCACCTCTCACATGTAATTCCCGCCTTATGCTTATGTTAACCAATCAGCAACAAGTTTCTTTGTGTATGTATCAACCAAACAGCCACAAGCACACCTGTGGCAATGTTTGTAATATTCAATAAAGGAGGGTCCCCAGGGCTCGCCCTGGCCAGACGCCTCATGTTACACCTGCCTCTCGCTTGCCGTGGATTCATTCCAACATCTGGTGACCCCGACGTTTGCCAGATCCCTTTACGCAGCCTCATACTTCACTCGACTGGAAAAGTCTCAGCGCGCTATTTCGTGAGTATGGGAGAGGAATTGACTAAACTTCAAAGACAACATGCTAAAGAATTATTTTGTCTAGTTAGGCAGCGAGCGGTGGGTGTTCATATTTCTTTAAAAGAGATTGAACAATTGCTTTGTGAGATCGCATTTCAATGTCCTTCATATCCTGAAATTGGTTCTCTGGAAGTAGAGACTTGGCAAAAGATCGGAAAAACCCTTTTTGCAGAACCAAGGGCTCCGATTCGTTGTCTGCTAACTTGGCAGAAATGTGCAGATGCCGTGGCTAAATTAGGACCTCAGGCGTCCCAGGCGTCTCCCTCGGCCCCTGCATTTCTGTCTGTTGGAGACAACCCCCCTCCTTATCCTAAGCTTCTGCCTCCCTCACAACCCTGCCTGTCCCCCCCCTCTTGCCTGCGTCTGCTCCTCCAGGAGCTGTGTCTCAGCCCACATCCACCACCCCTATCCCCCCTTCCCCCCCTCTTTCCTCCCTCCCTCCTTCCACCCCTCCTTCACCTGCTTCAGCTCCTGCATGTTTCACAGGAGCTGTACGCGCTGCACTTTCTCAGGCTAGGCAGAAGGGTCTCCTTTCCTTAGAGGAGGAATCTGAGTGGGCTGGTGAAATGCCATCAGCTTTCCCTATCTCCTGCACAACCCCATCAGCTTTCCCCATTTCCTACACAAACCCAGGCACTGCGCAACAACAGGTGTTGCATGAAACCCTTCCTTATTCTGTAATGAGGGAATTGAGAAGAGCCATTGCTGATTCCGGTTTAAAATCCTCCTATGTGATAGGCATGTTGGAAGGAATAGCAAATGGTTATACAATGCTACCTCAAGACTGGAAGGACCTGATGCGCATGCTCCTGTCCCCGGCACAGTATGTGGTTTTTGACAGTGAATTTAAACATAATGCCTCAGCCCTGTCTGACCCACAGCATACAGCCAATGAACTTTATGGTGCTGGTCCGTTTGACAATATAACAGCCCAGGCGACGCTGACACCTGCACATTTTAGTCGCACCGCGACCTGTGTACAGCGTGCCTTTCGGAAAGTCCCTGTCTCAGGGCAACCACTGAGCTCCTTTGTCAATATTAAGCAACAGCATTCAGAGCCTTACCATCAATTTATAGATAGATTAAAAGAAGCAGTTACTCGGCAGATTGATAACACCACAGCTCAGAATGAGTTGATGAAAAAATTGGCTTTTGAGAATGCTAATACAGATTGCAAAAAGGCTTTACAGTCCGTCATCCAACGCGTTAAATATGACCTGGCGGATATGATAAAAGCATGTGCGGATGTTGGAAGCCAGAGTCATGCAATGTCTTTGCTCGCTGGCGCGATCCAAGCTTCCAATAGGCCTACAGGTAATTGCTTTAACTGCAAGCGCCCTGGCCATTTTGCAAAGCAATGCAGGGCCCCTGGCAGGGGGGCCAACAGGAATGGGGCTGCCAACCAGGCTAGACCTTCCAAGAAATGCCCTAAATGCAATAAAGGCTATCATTGGGCAAATCAATGCAGGGGTCCGGGAAACTCCATTCCGGCCCCACTCTTGGGCCCGGACAATTAGAGAGTTTTCCACCTTTGGTTTCCGCTGCTGAATTTTTTTTTAAAAATAAACCCTCTGAATTTGCCATTGATTTGATCAATCAAGAGACCAAAGACACTGTTTTACCTGGTGAAATTGTGCTCATGCCTTCCCAATTGGCAGGACCACTACCTCCTAAAGTCGCAGGTTTAATTTTACCCAAATTTTCTGCGGCGAAAGAAGGGATCCAGGTTATTCCTGGTGTCCTGGATCCTGACTATGTGGGCACAATAATGGTTCAATTTTGGAGCCATATGCCCATGCAGTTAAAAAAGGGTGAGTCTTGGGCGCATTTGGTGGTGCTCCCTTCTCATCCTACTGCTTCTATTATGGATAGTAATTTGCACGAGCTCTCTTCTTTTCCTCCACAGCTGTTAGCCGTGGTCCAGAGGATTGGAGGAAAGAAACCTCTTTGTAAGTATAAAATAAACGGCAAAGTTTTGGAAGGTTTGATTGACACAGGCGCAGACATTTCTGTAATTTCCAGTAATTGCTGGGACCCCACGTTGCCCCTTGAGTCTGCCTCTGCAGTCTGGGGTATGGGTGGCCCCCAAAATTCTTCCAAAAGCGTACAGTGGCTGCCTGTTTCTCTGCCTGATAGCTCTGAAACCATTGCATACATCCAGCCCTGTGTGCTGAAAATCCACCTCAATTTGTGGGGACGAGATTTATTGCAACAATTACAAGCTACCATTCAATTTGATGAGTAAGCTTGCGCTCCCCCTCAGCTGGAAATCTACTAGTCCTGTATGGGTTGAGCAGTGGCCCATTACAGGAGAAAAGCTGCTCGCTTTAAAACAATTGGTGAATGAACAATTATTGGCTGACCATATAGAACCTTCCGTTAGCCCCTATAATACCCCTGTTTTTGTCATAAGAAAGAAAAGTGGGAAATGGAGATTTCTCCAAGACTTGCGGAAAATAAACCAGATCCTTGAACCCATGGGGCCTTTACAGTGTGGTCTGCCTAATCCAAATATGATTCCACATTCTTATCTGTCAGGGCTGCCTCAGGTCCCAGCTCACAAGAGACCAACGCCAAGTCCAGTTTATATACAAAGATGTTTATTGAAGTGCATTGTACGTTCCACAGCCGAGGCGCGCAGCCCCACGTCTGTTACGCTTAGACCGCTGAAGTCCCCTCTGAGTCAGTCCCGCCTCTGCACCACTTTAAGAGGCTTGTGCTGCTCCACCTCTTCCTTTCTTTCCTTTTCCGCAGGGTCTTCCTGCCCCCTGGGGTTTCGCCCCTCCTGGATTCCCCTGACGCGGAATCCCCAGACAGCTCTTCCCCCCTCCTGCGTGCTTTGGGACCTGGCTCCTCCTCCGGGCTCCCTGCACTTCCGTGCGCCTCCACATTTCAACTTGGCGCGCGTTCGCAACCTCTAACCTTCCTCTTGACAGTTACACTACTCCCTGCACTACTTCCCTCCCCTTCCGGGAGGATGTCTTGCTCCGATCTCCCCTCCCTCTCTGCTTTCTGACCTGCTTCCCCTGTCACTCTGGAATCTCCACCCCCTTCACTGCGCTCTGGCGGAGAAGCCGGTCCCGACTCCCAGCTCCCACTCTGGGTTCCCCCGCTGGTCCCCTGCTCCTGACGAGTCCCCCCTGTGACTCCCCTTGGCCTGACCACAGGCGCCCCCTTCTGGGAATCCTCCGACTCACTTGAAAGACTCATGGAATCCCTCAAGTCATTGTCATCCTCTTCCTCGCTGCCCTGGGATTCTTCCCCCTCGCTCTCTGCCTCCTCCCTCACCTGTGTCTCTGTCCCTGAACCCCTGACATCCATCCCCCCCTCGAAGCCCCCCTTCCCCCCTCCCGCCGCTCGGGCGCAGGTTCTGGGAGCTCCGTCGTTGCGGGGGTAGATGCTGGACACAGGTCGTCGACGTCGATCTCCTCTGCTTCCAGTTCAGTGTATGTGTGCTCGAACTCGGGTTCGTCCCCCAACTTGTCCGCGTCCTCCTCTCCCCCTGTTACTTCGGGCGGTGCTGCTTGCCAAGGACCCCTCAGCCACCTCCTGCGCCAGTCCTCCTCTGGTTGATTGTCCTACCAGTAAGAGGGGTCCGTGTCCACCCCCGAACACGATCCCCTTGGAGGGCTCGATTCTGGCGTCGTCTCCTCTGCGGAGGAGAACCCCCGGAAAGTGCTGGCTGAAAGTGTGGGCGTAAAAAGCCAGTCGTCGAAATACTCGGCTGGCATGGGCCTGTGCGGGAAAAGGGCATGGAACTCGTCTTTGAGAAGAGGTTCCTCCAGAGCGTAGTCCGGCACCCAACTGTTGGCGCTGGCCGGGGTACCTTCTCTGGCGAGGAGATATTCTACTCCCTCTTCCCCCCATCTCGAGTCCAGAATTTCTGTGACCTCGTTGAGTGGCGTGGCCCTCGGTTACTTCCCCCCTCTTGGTGACTCTCTGCGTGGGTTTGGTGCCGTCCCTGACTCCTGAAATCTGTGTGGGGCCTTGTAGGGTGTGAGCACCGACCTATGAAAGACCGGGTGCATTCTGGAACCTTCCGGGAGGGCCAACCGAAAGGCTACGGGATTGATCCTGGCCTCAACTTGGTACGGCCCTAGCTGCCTGTGTCCTAGCTTCTTCTTAGCTAACGACTTGGGAAGCTAACCCCGGGAAGGTCCTGGGATGTCGCCCATTGTTGGCGAAGAACGGTGTCACCCCCGTTGACGCGTGCTTCGTGTTGTTGTAGGCAAACTCGGCCATCGGCAAGTAGTCCACCCAAGCTGCAGGTCGTTGATTGGCGTAACATCGCAGGTACTGCTGCATGATGGCGTTGACCCTTTCCGCTTGGCCGTTGGTCTGTGGATGTCTTGCCGACGCTAAGTTGATCTTGACGTTCAGGATACCTAGGAGCTTCTGCCAGAAACTGGAAATGAATTGGCGCCCCCGGTCGGACAGGATGGACCGTGGCAAGCCGTGCACCCTGAATACGTGGTCGATGAAGAGTTTGGCGGTTTGTTCCGCTGTCGCCACCTTCGCGCAAGGAATGAAATGCGCCATCTTGGTGAACAGGTCTACAACCACAAGTACCGCCGTCTTGCCTCGGGAGCTGGGCAGATCAGTAACAAAGTCCAGCGCTACCCGCTCCCACGGCTGTAGTGGCGTCTCCAGCGGTTCCAGAAGTCCCGCTGGCTTCTTGTGCACTGGCTTGGACCTCTGACAGGTGTCACACCTGGCGACGTACTCCGCGACCTCTCCTCGCATTTGGGGCCACCAAAAGTCTCTGGCTACCAAGTCCGCTGTCTTCTCCTTGCCGAAATGACCCGCGCTGGGTGCGTCGTGCAACTGCTGCAGCACCTTCGCGCGGAGATCGTCCCCCGGCACGTAGAGGGCACCCTTTCGAGTTAGCAGACCGTCGCGTAGCTGGAACTCGTCGTCCCTTGCTGTACCTCTGCGCAGCTCTTCCATCTTGGATTGTGCAAACTGATCCGTTTGCAGCGCGCGACGCACCGCGTCCAGGTCCACGACGGCTGAAGCGCACGCCCACGCCTGCGGTGCGAAAATGTGCTGGGCTGCCACTGTTGCCGCTTCCTCGAGATATTGCGGTTTCCTGGAGAGCGCATCTGCTATGACATTGGAGTCTCCCGGGATGTACTCTATTCGGAAGTCGAAATCCGCGAAGAATTCCGCCCAGCGTATGTGCCTCTGGCTCTGGAGCTTCGCCGTGCGCCAATACTCTAGGTTCTTGTGGTCCGTGCGGACCTGCACGGTGTGCTTGGCTCCTATGAGGAAGTGCCGCCACGCTTTGAAAGCCGCGTGAATGGCCAACAACTCCCTGTCCCAGATGGTGTAGTTCTGTTCCGACTTGCTGAGCTTCCGGGAATAGAAGGCACAGGGCCTCCAGTTCCCTTGCGGATCTTCCTGCAAGAGGACGGCCCCCACCGCTCTGTCGGATGCGTCAGTCTCGACACGCATGGGCCTGCCAGGATTCACGTGCAGCAGCTGTTCCTCGGATGCGAAGAGGCTCTTAAGTTTCCGAAAGGACTGCTCTGCCTGGTCCGTCCAGGTGAACTTCTTCTTCTTGGAACTGAGAGTGTCCGTGATTGCTGCCGTTTCTTTCACGAAACCCCTGATGAATTTGCGGTAAAAGTTGGCGAAACCGACGAACCTCTGGACCTCCTTCCGATTGCGCGGGCTCTTCCAGTCCAACACCGCGCGGACCTTTACGCTGTTCATGGCTAGTCCCTTGTCGGATAGCCTGTAGCCCAGGAAATCCACCTCCGTTACGTCGAACTGGCACTTCTCCAGTTTGGCGTAGAGCCTGTGTTCCCGTAGTCTCTGCAGGACCTCCTTTACGTCCCTCTCGTGAGCTTCCTGCGATTCCGAAAAGATCAGGATGTCATCGAGGAAGCATACGCACTTCTTGTAGAGGAGTCCCGCTAGTACATGGTGCATAAATGCTTGGAAACAGTGGGAGCCATTCTGGAGACCAAAAGGCATAACTCTGTATTCATAGGTGCCCAACGGCGTGAACATGGCCGTCTTCCACTCATCGCCCTCCCGCATGCGTATGAGATTGTATGCTCCGCGTAGATCCAACTTGGTGAAGATCTTCCCCTTTCTCACCGTCACTAGCAGGTCGTCAATCTTGGGCATGGGGAAAGCCTTGGGCTTTGTCATCGAGTTTATGGCCCGATAGTCCACGATGAGTCTCTTTTGGGGCGTGTCCTTCTTCTTCACGAAAAACACAGGACTGCCCCCCACTGCTTTGGATTCCCGGATGAATCCCCGCTTCAAATTGTGCTCTATGAACTCCCTGAGTTCTTGCATCTCATCCTCAGACATGGAATACAGCTTTGCAGTCGGCAGCGTCGCCCCTGGTAACAAGTCAATCGCACAGTCGTAGGGCCGGTGGGGTGGCAACTGGTCAGCTTCCTTTTCGCAGAAGACCTCCAAAAACCCCTTGTACTTGTGGGGGACTGCCTGCACCATGCCGAGGTGTAACTGCCGCCCTTCCTCCTGGCCCTCCTCCTCCTGGCCTGTCTGGATGCAATGTTGGGCGCAGTAAGATGAGCCAAAGGTGAGCTGCCGCTGGTACCACGCTAATGTTGGACTGTGTCTATCCAGCCAGCTCATGCCTAACACTATAGGCGTGTCTGACAGGCGGGTGACATTGAAGCTAATGACTTCGCGATGATTCCCAATCTGCATCACCATGGGTGGCGTCTGTTGTACAACTTGCCCGCCCAGCAACTTCCTGCCATCGACCGTGACGACGTTCAGGGGCAGTGTGGCTGGTAGAAGCGCTATGCGATGCTGCTTGATGAACTGCACCCCCACAAAGTCCGCGTTGCTCCCAGAGTCGATTGTGATGGGGACTTCCAGGGTGGTTCCATTAGGCAGCTGGAGCGTTGCAGTGAGCTGCACCACTGGCTTGGGTGGTAAGGGGTCTGTATGCTGCAAAATTGCTGGGGACTGCTTTACTGACTCGCCTGGCTGAACCCCAGCATTTCTGCTTCCAGCCAGGCACTGGCGTTTCCCTGAAACTGCTCTCCGTGAGGCACCTGTTCTGTTACTGTTGCTAATGCTGCAGTGTGCTTCTGGAGCCTCTGGGGACACTCTTTGGCCATGTGCTGCGCACTGTCACAGATGTAACACTTCCTGGTCCCTCTAGGAGGCTTCGCCTTGACTGCACCGGACGCTGGGGCTCCGGCCGCTGTTTGAGCCTTAGCACCACCAAGCTCCATCGGTTCCTCCCCCTGCCTCAGCAGGGGCGAGGGATGCGCACGGCCCAGATCCCTGGGAATAAAGGGAGGCGCTTTAGCTGGTGCGCGCACCTGGCGACCCTCCTCACTGTGCCAAGGACGTTCTTCGTGCCTCACTCCAATCGTGAGTGCCCTCTGCACGACGTTTGCTAGGGTCTGAGGTCTGTCTCCCCTGGCCAACTCATCCTTTATGGAGCCATGGAGCCCTTCCCAGAACAAATCTCTCACTGCTTTGGAGTCCTTCTCCCAATCCAGTACATTCAGCAATGCAAAAAAGCGAGAATGGTACTGACGCACTGTAGCTTTGCCCTGCCGCAATCCATGCATCTCCCGACGCGCCACATCAACGTCCACGGTGGATTGGAAGCAAGCGTCCATGGCTTTGATAAATTCGTCAGAATCTCTGCGGGCAGGACCATCTTCGCGCCACAAATTGCGCAGCCAGGCTCTAGCTTCCCCATGCAAGTGGGACACAATAAAACCCACTTTCTCCTCCTCATCTTTAAAGTCTTTTCGAAGCAAATGCAGCGCATATATGACGTCTGCTCTGAAACTGGGATAGTGCTTCAGGTTCCCATCGAAGTGGGCTACTAAACTGCCCCCCCCGCCTTCCGAGTCCGATTCCCTCTGATCTGGACCCCAGGAACCCCTCTTTGCACGCACGTTCCCACCTGACTTGCAGATCGTGGCATCGCGCCTCCGCTTCGTCACTCTTCTTCTGGGAGATCAGTACCGCAGTGGAAAGCTCGGAGACTGCGTTTTGGAGGGCTGCTAACTGTTCCTCCGCATTCATGGCTGCCAAACTTCGTGAGCTTTGCAAAAAAAAAATTGCGTTCTTTTAGAGAGGGGACTTACTGTCAGGGCTGCCTCAGGTCCCAGCTCACAAGAGACCAACGCCAAGTCCAGTTTATATACAAAAATGTTTATTGAAGTCCATTGTACGCTCCACAGCCGAGGCGCGCAGCCCCACGTCTGTTACGCTTAGACCGCTGAAGTCCCCTCTGAGTCAGTCCCTCCTCTGCACCAGTTTAATAGGGCTGTGCTGCTCCACCTCTTCCTTTCTTTCCTTTTCCGCAGGGTCTTCCTGCCCCCTGGGGTTTCACCCCTCCTGGATTCCCCTGACGCGGAATCCCCAGACAGCTCTTCCCCCCTCCTGCGTGCTTTGGGACCTGGCTCCTCCTCTGGGCTCCCTGCACTTCCGCGCGCCTCCACATTTGAACTTGGCGCGCGTTCGCAACCTCTAACCTTCCTCTTGACAGTTACACTACTCCCTGCACTACTCTCCTCCCCTTCCGGGAGGATGTCTTGCTCCGATCTCCCCTCCCTCTCTGCTTTCTGACCTGCTTCCCCTGTCACTCTGGAATCTCCACCCCCTTCACTGCGCTCTAGCGGAGAAGCCGGTCTCGACTCCCAGCTCCCACTCTGGGTTCCCCCGCTGGTCCCCTGCTCCTGACGAGTCCCCCCTGTGACTCCCCTTGGCCTGACCACAGGCGCCCCCTTCTGGGAATCCTCCGACTCACTTGAAAGACTCATGGAATCCCTCAAGTCATTGTCATCCTCTTCCTCGCTGCCCTGGGATTCTTCCCCCTCGCTCTCTGCCTCCTCCCTCACCTGTGCCTCTGTCCCTGAACCCCTGACATTATCAATTGGCAATAATAGATTTGCAAGATTGCTTCTTCTCCATCCCCCTACAGGAGAAGGATCGTAAATTCTTTGCTTTTACTGTTCCTGTGTTAAATAATAGTCAACCCACAGAACGGTACCAATGGAAGGTCTTACCGCAAGGAATGTTGAATTCCCCTACCATGTGCCAATATTATGTGAATCAAGCCCTTCAGCCCTTCCGTTTGCAGTATCCACACCTCTTGATTTTCCATTACACAGATGATGTGCTTCTTAGTGGGCCACGCCTCCCCCCCCCCCACTGGAAACGTGATTTGGTAAATTGTTTGTCGCTTTATGGTTTGAAAATTGCTCCAGAAAAGATCCAGGAATCTTCTCCCTTTCATTATTTGGGACACAAAATGATAGCTAGCTATTCTATTCCTATTGTTCCTGAACTTCATGTTCCAAAAACGATGAAATATGTCCAGTTGCAGCAATTGCTGGGCAATATCAACTGGATAAGACCCTATTTTAAGATCCCACTTGAAGTTTTACGGCCGCTTTTTTCAGCCTTAAAAGGCCATCACTCTCCTGGCACAAAAATCACCTTGACCTCTTCTCAACAGCAGACTGTTGCCCAGTTAAAGGAAATCATGCGTCTCCACTGGGTTGATCGAGCAATCCTTAATGTTTTGCCCGATGTGGTCATAATGACAGATCCTGCCCAACCCTTTGCGGCCATCATTCAGTTAGGCCCATCGAAAGTTCATATAATTGAATGGCTGTATTTACATCATACGCCAAAGAATACGGTGACTCCTTTAGTGGATCTCCTTGCTCAGCTCATCAGCAAGGGACGCCGCCGCTGCAAAACCCTTTTTGGCGTTGATTGCCATCAAATTATTGTGCCCATGCCCTTAGAACAATGGGAAACTGCTCTCTCCACTAGCATGGATTTGCAGTGTGCTTTATCCGACTTTGTTGGCCAAGTGGGTTGCCATTTTCCAGCCGACCCTCGCCTGCAAATGAGCAAGCAAATTTCCCGGTCTTTTTCTTCCATATTATCTCCTGTCCCTTTGGATGCCCTTACTGTCTTTACTGACGGTGCCCCCTCTAGAGGGGTGGTTGCCTGGCAACAAAATGAGGAATGGCACAGCCTCTACACTCTTCCACAAAAGTCTGCCCAGCGTTCTGAGTTAGCAGCTGCTGTCAAAGCTCTGCACCATTTCTCCAAACAACCCTTTAATTTGGTTGTGGACAGTCTCTATGTTGCAAATGTCATAACCCGCCTACAAGGCAGTTATGTGAGTTCTTTATTGGATGACAACTTATTGAGCCTTTTCCTCTCCTTACAATTGCTTCTTTCCAATCGCTCCCACACTCTATTTGTGGTGCACATTCGTTCTCACCAACCCTTCCCAGGCTTTCTCACTGATGGCAATGCAAAAGCAGATTCCTTGCTTAGAGCTTTGCCTGTTTCTCGTATTGAAAGTCATGCTTTCCATCATCAAAATGCAAAAGCCCTTAGCCGCCAGTTCCAAATTCCGTTGGAAGCGGCACGTGCAATTATCCAGCAATGCCCTCAATGCTCTAATCAGATTGGCCATCCCAGCCCTGGTGTAAATCCCCGCGGGCTGGAAGCCAACCAATTGTGGCAAATGGATGTAACTCACTTTGCCCCTTTTTCACCTTGGAAATTCATACATGTTTGCATTGATACATTCTCGGGCTTTATTTGGGCCACCCCTCAAAGGGGTGAGCAGGTTAAGCATGTTTGCAACCATCTAGTTCGTACCATGTCAGTCATGGGCAAGCCCCATTCTTTAAATACTGACAATGCCCCAGCGTACTGTGCAAAATCCTTTGCTCAGTTCTGTGAAACTTGGAATATCCGCCACTTATTTGGCATCCCCTACAACTCTCAAGGCCAGGCAATTGTTGAACGCGCCAATCGCACTTTAAAAACTGCCTTAATTCGACAGGAAAAGAAGGCCGGAGTCCCAGCCTCGCTCTCCGAAAAGGAAGGCTGGTTGGCCAGTGTTCTCTTTACTCTCAACCATTTGAATGTTTCCATACAGGATCATCAATCCTATACTCGCGTGCAGAAACATTTTCAACAAACAGAGATACTCTCAGCCCCACTGGTCCGCTATAAGATATTACCCTCCAACGAATGGAGTGAACCAGTAAAATTGATTACCTGGGGGAAGGGTTACGCTGCAGTTTCTACTCCACAGGGTGCTTGCTGGGTCCCCGCACGCTGCATCCGCCTATACCATGGCGTGGCGACAGACCCTTCCGGATCCAATACCGCAGTTCGACCGCAAACTACAGATCGCCCAGGATGCGATGTCCAGCCCCCCCCAGGATTCGCAAGCGGGGACAGCGTAATGGACCTGTGACATGGGGCCAAATAAAATCACTTTCCTTTCAGGCTGAACAGCTTAGGCAGGAAAAGCAGCTTGAAGCAACCCCTGAGAATTTGCTTTTGTGCGTTATTTCTTGCCTTAACATTAATTCAATGGTAGTAATCATTCTCAGCGTTTTGTTTTTGCCTTTTTCTGCCTCCATTCCTATTAGCAATACCCACACACCAACGAATGTGTGGGAATCATTTGCAAAAACCCTCAATGTTTCTTCCTTTTGCCTAACCCAACAGGTATCTATAGGGGAAATCCTTGGCTCCTGCCTTATCCCTGTTTGCCATGACCCTTTAGATCTGCAAAATGATACCTGGTTTTATTCATCCCTACCCCAAAATGATTCTCTCCGCACCCTTGGTTATTATGGTTACCATAACTGGGGTAGCCAAGCGCGCCGACGCCCACCTCTGGCCATTGACTTATCAACCCCATACGTGGCTTCATTTAATGTCACTTGTGCCCGTATGGTGAATTGCACAAAATCCAACTGTGTGCAAATGGGCAAGGATAATTTTAATTGCTCTGATTATGTAAATATTTCATATGTATATAAATACACTGAGCTGCCTGCAGGCTGGTTCTGGTCGTGTCCCGGCTATACATTTAATTACATTCCAGCAAACATCAGCCATGGAACACCTTGCTGTTTAAGCCGTTTGTCCATCGTGTTACCTAAAAAGCATCATTTGACTCGCTCTCGAAATCGCCGTTCTACTCAACTAGCTAACGATTGCGATGATTCAATTTCTCTTCCCAGTAGGTCTGAATATATCTCTTTAGCTGTTTCTCTCTTAGGAGTTCCTGGATTAGCTGTACGCAATAGTAGGAATATTAACGCTTTAGCTTGTTCTGCAGCAAAAGCACTGAATTACACTTCTCAAGCCCTTCACCTTTTGAATAAAGAACAAAGTGAGCTCCACTATGGACTTTTACAGAACCGGGCCGCGATAGATTATTTGCTGATGCTTCATCATTACGGCTGAGAACAAGTGGATATGTGTTGTTTTAATATTACAGATAATTCTAAAGCCATTCAAAGCCAAATCTCTCATTTGCAAAATCTTACACACCACATTAAACAGGACGTTGGCTTTTCTGGCCTCTGGGATTCTTTCACCCAGTGGCTTACTGCTTGGCTACCTAATCTTGCAGAAGCATTTGTAATCTCTTTCAATATGCCCTTGTCATTATATGCATCTTAATTTTGTTATGTTGCTTCCTCCAATGCGTTCCTGGCCTCATAAGTCTTTTCTCTCGGCTTCTCTCTCCCCCTCAACCACCCAATAAACTCCTTGCTGCCTACTTTGCGAAATGGCAACACCAACAGTAAACCTGAGGTGAGATGTGGACGGATTTATTTTGGGCATGCGCTGGCAGACCACGTATCCCGAAATATTTTTGTCCCATCGACCCTGGCAAACTTATTTTGGGCATTTGCTGGCACACCACTAATCCCAAAATATTTTTGCTTTATTTACCCAGAATGCCTCGCAAACAAGAAAAGAAAGGGGGAGATAAAGGGAAGTTTTCCTTCTGCCCATACCTGCTGCATTTTGGGGAAGCCTTGCTCCTCTTCTCTTGCATTCTGGGAAGTCTTGCTTATAGTCTGCTTCTGCACACACTGTACAAACCTGTCCCAAACACCAAGACATTCCCTCCTTGTTCAATCATCCTAAGCCCATGGAAAACAACATGACCTGCTCTTTATGCCTAGCTGACCACATCTACAGAACTTGATTGTTATATTCTTCCATGCTATGATCAATCATTAGTAATTGTTTATGCCATATTAATCTCTAGTTACAATTTAATTAGGAGGTTTCATGCCTGTCTGGTTCCAACCTCGTTTCCCAGCCTTTAATCTATCGATGATAAATGTTCACATGTAATTCCCACCTCTCACATGTAATTCCCGCCTTATGCTTATGTTAACCAATCAGCACCAAGTTTCTTTGTGTATGTATCAACCAATCAGCCACAACACTGTCCTCCGATAATCAGGTTTGGTGCAGAAAAGGAATGGAGAGCTTTGTTGTTGTTGTTTAGTCGTGTCCGACTCTTCGTACCCCCTGGACCAGAGCACGCCAGGCACTCCTGTCTTCCACTGCCTCCCGCAGTTTGGTCAAACTCATGTTGGTAGCTTCGAGAACACTGTCCAACCATCTCGTCCTCTGTCATCCCCTTCTCCTAGTGCCCTCCATCTTTCCCAGCATCAGGGTCTTTTATAATTCCTCATAGTAATCCCATCAGTTGACGGAGCCTCAAGTCAGCTTTGTAATGGACAGGAACACCCCAGAGACCTGGGATGCTGAACTCACCTGAAGGCCGACTAGAGATTCTTCAGTCTTCTTGAGGGAAGGGGAGGGGATTTTCTGCTCCTTGCTGATGATTTGCCTCCGAATGCCTTCCCGCTGGGCAATGCTGCCTTCCTGCCCTGCCCTGGGCTTCGCCAAGGTTGTAGTCAGGCCTCCTTCTGACATGAGCCAGTCTCTTGACCAAGCTTCTCTTCCCGTTCCCTCCACAACTTCTGGGTGGATCCCCTTCCCCATAGATCCTGATCGGCCCAAAATGGTGCTCGGTCACAGTGACCAAAGAGCAAGACAGAAGGACTCATCCAGACTGCGCCACCTTCTCCACTCACAATCCCATATGGCCAGACGTACAAGTGCTTCTGAACGCCCTCTTTAAGGAGGCGGAGAAGGCTGACATACTGGCAAAGGCAGGAGAAGCCCTATTATGGAATGATTACCAGATGTCCCCGTCTCCCAGGGACAGTCCCCGGATTTACAAATCTGTCCCCAACAAAATCCGTCCCCGGAATGTCCCCGGATTTCATATAAGGCCCCCAGATTTATATTTTAAGTGTTGTAGATTTATTAGTAGGGAAGGAATGTTGTGTGATTGGTTCAACGGCCCAAGACACATCATATGGGGACTTCCAGTGAGGCAAAATGGCGGGTGCCAGGGCAATGAGCAGCTCCTGAAGCCAGCCAGAGCCAAGTGCACTACCAGGCTGGCTCCAGGCTGGCTCCGGGCTGCTGAGACTGCCGCCTGCGCTGCCACTGCCGAGGGGGAACCAGGGATGCCCGGCGCGTCAACTGGGGGAACCGCTGACACCCCCCTCAGGACCCAAATCGAGGCGGGAGCGAGAGAGCCCGGACACGTGGCCGACTGCCCAGCGGTGCTCCAGGGCCAGTAAAAACCCCGGAGCCAACCCAGGGAGAAGGAGGAAAGGAGAAGGAGAAGGAAGAGAGAGAAAGAGGAAGGAGAAAAAAGAGGGAAGCCCCGACCTTGCGGCCACTGAGGAAGAGAGGTAGGAGAGCACCAGGAGGGCAAGGACACGGGGCCGAGCCCAGTCCCGACCCGAGCCTACTCCACGGCAGATAGCACTCCAAGAGATCAGGCTGGGGCCCAGAGGAAGGCCACGCGACAGAGGAGACCCAGAAGAGAAGGTATTACTTCTTATTTTTTGAAAAAATGATTTTTAAAAAATAACATTTTTTTCTCTTTTGGAAAAAAAAAGTGTCCCCAGATTCTTTGAAAAAAATCTGGTAACCTTACCTTAAATCCTAACCTTCTGATTCCAAGTCTCTTCTTTCTCAATATCCCCATTACGTTAACCACACCAAGCAACAAGCTGTCAAATGCAAGTTTATTTTATTTTATTTTATTTAAAAGATATTTATTAAAATTTTCAAAATATTACAAAATGAAAAAAGAAAAAAGAAAAATACAAAATAAAAATAGTTAAAAAGCAATTCCATCTTTCCATCACTTATCTTTCATTTGCTTGTTTCCTGGACCTCCTCACACCTCCCTTTTTGTATTCCAATTCAATTTGTTAGTTCAGCAAATCCTTTCCCTCTTTGTTTATCCTAGTCTTTAATCTTAAAATATTGTACCATTAAATTTTTACCTGTTAATAATCCATTTTTTTCATATTCCTTATAACGTTATAGCTAAGAACCACTTAACTTTTTATCCAACATCAATCTAACATTCATTAATTTTACAATATTTCTGTAGATAGTCTTTAAATTTCTTCCAATCTTCTTCCACCAACTCTTCTCCCTGGTCTCGGATTCTGCCGGTCATTTCTGCCAATTCCATATAGTCCATCACCTTCATCTGCCATTCTTCCAGGGTGGGTAGATCTTGTGTCTTCCAGTACTTTGCAATAAGTATTCTTGCTGCTGTTGTTGCATACATAAAGAAAGTTCTATCCTTCTTTGACACCAATTGGCCGACAATGCCCAGGAGAAAGGCCTCTGGTTTCTTCAGGAAGGTATATTTAAATACCTTTTTCATTTCATTATAGATCATCTCCCAGAAAGCCTTAATCTTTGGGCACGTCCACCAAAGGTGAAAGAATGTACCTTCAGTTTCTTTACATTTCCAACACTTATTATCGGGCAGATGATAGATTTTTGCAAGCTTGACTGGTGTCATGTACCACCTGTATATCATTTTCATAATATTCTCTCTTTTTATATATATAAATTTTTATTAGGGTTTTTCCAATATTACAAAATAGAAAAAGAAAAAAAGAAAAAATACAAATAAAAACAGTTAAAAACAGTCAATCTTTTCATCACTTATTTTTCATGTACTTATTTCTTGGACCTCCTCATACCTCCCTTTTTTGTATTCCAGTTCTGTTTATTAGTTCAGCAGTTTCTTTCCCTCTTTATTTTACCCTGATCTTTAATCTTAAATTATTATAACCTTGCATTTTTACTTATAAAAAAAAACCATTTTTTCATATTCTTTTATACCATTACAGCTAGAAACCACTTAATTTCAATCCAACATCATTCTAACATTCATTAATTTTACAATATCTCTGTAGATAGTCTTTAAATTTCTTCCAGTCTTCTTCCACTGACTCTTCTCCCTGGTCTCGGATCCTGCCAGTCATTTCTGCCAATTCCATATAGTCCATCACCTTCATCTGCCATTCTTCCAGGGTGGGTAGATCTTGTGTCTTCCAATACTTTGCAATAAGTATTCTTGCTGCTGTCGTGGCATACATAAAGAAAGTTCTATCCTTCTTTGACACCAATTGGCCGACAATGCCCAGGAGAAAGGCCTCTGGTTTCTTCAGGAAGGTATATTTAAATACCTTTTTCATTTCATTATATATCATCTCCCAGAAAGCCTTAATCCTTGGGCACGTCCACCAAAGGTGAAAGAATGTACCTTCAGTTTCTTTACATTTCCAACATTTATTATCGGGCAAATGGTAGATTTTTTGCTAGCTTGACTGGGGTCATGTACCACCTGTATATCATTTTCATAATATTCTCTCTTAAGGCATTACATGCCGTGAATCTCAAACCTGTGGTCCATAACTGTTCCCAGTCAGCAAACATAATATTGTGTCCAGCATCTTGTGCCCACTTAATCATAGCAGATTTCACCGTTTCATCCTGATTATTCCATTTCAACAGCAAGTTATACATCCTTGACAAATTCTTAGTTTTGGGTTCTAACAGTTCTGTTTCTAATTTTGATTTTTCCACCTGGAAGCCAATTTTCTTGTCCAAATTATATGCCTCCATTATCTGATAATAATGAAGCCAGTCTCGCACTTTGTTCTTTAGTTTCTCAAAACTCTGCAATTTCAGTTTATCTCCCTCTTGTTCCAAAATTTCCCAATATTTCGACCATTTGGCCTCCATATTGAGTTTTTTCTGAGCCTTCGCTTCCATCGGTGACAACCACCTTGGGGTTTTGTTTTCAAGCAAGTCCTTATATCTTATCCAGACTTTAAACAGTGCTTTCCTGACAATATGGTTTTTAAATGCTTTATGTGCTTTGACCTTATCATACCACAGATATGCATGCCATCCAAATACATTATTAAAACCTTCCAAATCCAAAATGTCTGTGTTTTCAAGGAGTAGCCATTCTTTCAACCAGCAGAACGCTGCTGATTCATAATAAAGTTTAAGGTCTGGCAGGGCAAATCCACCTCTTTCCTTTGCATCCGTTAATATTTTAAATTTTATTCTTGGCTTCTTGCCCTGCCAGACAAATCTAGAAATATCTCTCTGCCACTTCTTGAAACAATCCATTTTATCCAAAATTTGCAATGTTTGAAACAAAAATAGCATTCTTGGCAATACATTCATCTTTATTGCAGCAATACGGCCTAACAATGAAAGCTTCAAATTTGACCAAATTTCTAAATCTTTTTTCACTTCCGTCCAGCATTTTTCATAATTGTCCTTAAATAAGTTCCCATTTTTAGCTGTCATATTAATCCCCAGGTATTTCACTTTCTTAACCACTGTTAAACCTGTCACATTCTGAAACCTCTCTCTTTCAATCGCTGTTAAGTTTTTCTCTAAAACCTTTGTTTTTAGTTTATTCAATTTAAATCCTGCAACCTGGCCAAAATCTTGAATCAGTTCCAAAACTCTTTTAGTACTAGATTCTGGCTCCTGTAATGTCAGTACTACATCGTCTGCAAATGCTCTCAATTTATACTGTTTAGCTCCGACTTCCACACCTTTAAACAACTGGTCCCTTCTAATCATATTCAACAAAACCTCCAGGACTGATATAAAAAGCAATGGGGAAATTGGGCCACGCACGTCTAATACAGTGGTTCTCAAGGTGCGCATTTACTCTGATTTTATTTACCACAAATATCCAAGCCATCTAAGCCTGAAATCCTAACCTTCTAATTCCAAGTCTCTTCTTTCTCAATATCCCCATTCCGTTAACCGCACCAAGCAACAAGCTGTCAAATGCAAGTTTAAAACGCAAGCTTTCCTTTGCATCTCGCAGAACTTTAAATGTAATTCGTGGTTTTTTTCACCTGTCCTCCAAACTTCGGTCTTTTTGCCATCCTTTAAATGGGAAATCAGTAGTCAAGCCATACTTTTTGGTAAAACGTTCCTCTGGATCCCGGAAGTCCTACCTGAGAAGAACAATGGGAGTTTCCGCTAGTGCCAGCCGCTTCTCCTTCTGCAAGCAGCGCCACCCGAATTCCCACCTGGGATGAGCCGCTAAACTGAGCCGCTGGAGAAAGACTGGGGTGGGCGGCAAGTGGGAGGGGGAAGTCGTGCGCTTCTGTCCCTCGAGAAAAGTGCTGCTCCTCCCAGGAGGCAGCCTGCTTGCAGAAAGGGGGGCTGGGCTGCCTCAAAGCCCATCAAGGCCACAGGCTGCTAGCATGACTCATCCCGGCTTTCTCATCTGAGGGGAAAGGGTGCGCGGTCTTAAACGCTGGCCTTGGCAACTTGGCTGAGCTACCTTGGGCCAGTTCTTGGGCCAGTCCTTGGGCCAGCTTAGCCTCCCTCACAGAGGGTTGTTCTGCAGATACACTCAGGAAAACACCTGAGGCATGAAGAAGAAGAATGAGGAGAGTCTGGAAAGGGGGGTGGGGAGCGCTCCCACCCCAGCCGCTCCAGGATGGGAAGTGCGTCCCAGGGGAAGCGGGATTCAGGCGGAGGAGGACGTAGGGTTGGGTGGGGGTTGCCAGGAGCAGCACGATGTCCCTCCAACCCCCGGCTTCCACTCTCCAGGCAGGCGCCCAACGTGGCCAGCTGGCAAGGGCTCTTTCTTACTCCAGTCTTGGCGTGCAGATCCCGGGTTCAGCCCCAGATCTCTGGAGCGGAAAGGCTCTTGGGCGTGAATATGAAAGGCAGCATCTGTCAGAATAGGTCATACTGAGCCAGTACAGATGAATTGGTTCGCTTCCTCGGCATCCCAGAACTTTGCAGGCTGCCTCAAATGTTGAGCAACACAGCTAAGGAAGAAGGAGTGGAGTGTCTCCGGGGGGAGCATAGCTCCCATTCCCTTCCAAACACACAGACAGGACAGTGTGGTGGCACCCAGGGAATAGTTGCAGCAGCCGGATGGCTGGCTGAAACACACACCATTGCACTCTTTTTGAATGGGATGCACTCTGAATCAGCCAGTTAGTGAACTTGGTGCTCCTGTGCAACAAAGCCACTACAAAACTGCTCTAATGCGGGGAGGGGGGTTGGAGGAGTGGAGGAAAGAAGAGCTAACTTGTCCGTGGCTAGGGGGCGCAATTTGGACGGTTCTGCCGGGGCGCAAGATCACCTAACTACTGCTCTGGGCCTCTGGACCAGGGGTGGATGGTGCTCATTGAGACTGGGAGGGTGGAAGGCAAGGAGGCCAACAGGAGTTGGCGCCAGAGCCAAGGAGTGGCAGAGCCAATGTGTTCTGTATCTGAGATGGAGTGGGAAAGGGGCTGGCGGCCACCACAGCCATCCTCTGTCTGCCCTCATGGAGCGGCCAGAATCCACTGGGCAAATGCTCATCTTGCCAGAGTCTGGGTCTTCTGCTGTTGCTCTCTCAGAAACCGTGCCCAGGTGGGATGTTTCGTTTTTCGTAGCTGCTTCATCCCTGAGGAAGTTGGAGGTCATAGAATCATAGAAGTGTAGAGTTGGAAGGGACCACAAGGGCCATCTAGTCCAACTCCCTGCAATGCAGGAATCTTTTACCCAATGTGGGGCTCGAACTCACAACCCTGAGACCAACAGTCTCATGCTCTACCAAGTGAGCTATCTCTCCCCGCAACTCCTGCATCTCTGACATGGGAAGGTTTGGAGGTATTTCAGATTCCCCCCTTCTTCCTTGGCTCCCTGGAAAGAAGGCATCTTTACAATTTGAGCGCATTTCACAGGCCAGGAGCCAAGCACCCCTTCCTGAGGGGGAGAAGAGGCCCAGAAAAGATGAGCCCTTCCCAGCCCAAAGGCGTTCCCCTGAGATTCAGCTTCCGGGCTATGGCTAACCAGGTTAGGAGCAGGAATATTGGGAGCGGGAAGGAACTGATGTCATCTGCCAGAGCAGCTGGCTAATTGAAGGGAATGAGGTGATGTCAGGGGTTCAGGGAGAGAGGCACAGATGAGGGAGGAGACTGAGAGCGAGGGGGAAGAATCCCGGAACGAGGAGGAGGAGGATGACAATGACTTGAGGGTTTCCATGAGTCTTTCAAGTGAATCGGAGGATTCCCAAAAGGGGGCGCCCCTGGTCAGGCCAAGGGGAGCCACAGGGGGGACTCGTCAGGAGCAGGGGAGCAGCAGGGAAATCCTGAGTGGGAGTGGGAGATCGGGGCCGGCTTCCCCGCCGGAACGGAGTGAAGAGGGTGGAGTTCCCAGTGTGACAGACAAAGCAGAGCAGGAAGCAGAGAGGGGAAGGAGATCGGGGCAAGACGTCCTGCCGGAAGGGGCGGAGAGTAGTACAGAGAGTAGTGTAGCTGTCAAGAGGAAGGTCAGAGGTAGCGAACGCGCGCCAAGTTCAAATGTGGAGGCGCGCGGAAATGCGGAGAGCCCGGAGAAGGAGCCTGGTCCCAAAGCACGGAGGAGGGGGGAGCAGGCGTCTGGGGACTCAGCGTCAGGGGAAAGCAGGAGGGAAGGAACCCAGGGGGGCAGAAAGACCCTGCGGAAAAGGAAGGACAGGAAGAGGTGGACCAGCAGAAGCCTCTTAAACTGGTGTGGAGGCGGGACTGATTCAGAGGGGACTTCAGCGGTCTAAACGTAACAGACGTGGGGCTGCACGCCTCGGCTGTGGAACAAACAATGTACTTCAATAAAGACTTTTGTAAATAAAGTGGACTTGGCGTTGGTCTCTTGTGAGCTGGGACCTGAGGCGGCCCTGACAGGTGATAACAAGGCTTTCAAATCTGAACTCTTGTTTGCGGCTGTTTAGGATAGAGGGAGGTGGAGAACAAGGGCAATCGGAAGCAGACTCTGGGTAGTTGGTTCCTTTTCTTTGTTCGGGTTCCTACGTCACACCAGCAGTTTAAATGGCAACACTCCTTTGCAAGATTGTCTGCCTTTTTAATTGTTTGTTATGGAAAATCAATAAAATGATAAGTTGCCCCTGCCAAAGGGTTGCATGACATCTGGCTGAAGACTTTTTGTGCTAAAACTTGAAGCTATGCTGGGGTGTGTGTGTGTGTGTGTGTGTGTGTGTGTGTCCGTCCATCCATGTGGCCGCTGTGTATTCAACATTCCACCCCCTCCAAAGAATCCTAAGAACCTTACTTTTCCTTTCACAGTGCTACGATTCCCAGCACCCTTAACAAACCATTGTTCCCAGGACTTTTTGGGTGTGGTTGGGAGGAGATGTGCTTTACGTGTGCGGTGTGCAGGCATCTCCCAGCACATGTGTGTGGGGATTCAAGACTAACTCTTATGCTTTTCTTCCTTAGACCAGCTTGAGGTTGAAAAAGAGGTTCTCTGGGTTGAGGAACACACGCCATTTCACAGCGAAGCAGAACACGGGCCGAATGGTCACTCTGCCATTGCATTTGGTGAAGTCAGACTGGCTTTGCAAAGGAGCTTGCCCCTGAAGCCAGTTGGTTGCCTGCCTCTGGCTGGCTGGCGGCTTGGCATCACCAAAACACAAAGAGACAGCCTCATGCAACCTCACACCCAAAGATTTCTGCCCATGCTTCAGACATGCAGCCCTAAGAGCAGCTCTGACTCCCACTCTAGGCCCCTCTGCCCCAGTCTTCCTCCTGATGTAGGCTACAGGATCTGGGAAGTCTGATCCAGCTTTGAGGTGTGGTTCCATATGGTCGTTAGTACTGTTGTGTTTTTGCCAGAGAGCCACCTGGTAAGGAAGATCTCCAAGCACGCTTCCTAGGAGGTCCTCTTTAATCCTCAGATGTGCCCACAAAGGCATGATCCAGCACCCTCATGCCACAGCTGCCTCTGGAGTGACCCTCCCTCCGGTAAGAGGCGTGCCTCACAGCTGAGTGCCTGGTTGTTTGTGTAGGGCGGAGGCTGGGAATCTTGTGGGCTCCCAGATATTGCCAGATCCAATGGCCTTCTGCCTCAGCCAGCATGGCCGACGGTCAGGGGTGATGGAATCCAACAACATCTAGAGGGCCACACAATTCCCCATCCCTGGTCTAGTGAATTTGAGGTTCTTGGTTTCTCTCCCTCTGCCCCCTTTTGCCTGGAAAAGCACTTTGGCAGATTCCTTTGGAGGATTTGGGTGTGACAAGCTGTAGCAGCGCACTGAATAAAACAACTCTGAGAAGCTGAAACACCGGGCTGTTTTCTTTTCTAATCAAAATATTCACTGTGCAGTTCACAGGCACAAAACACAATGTTGATATTGTCCAGGAAATGGGTTTTCAGTTGGAGGGCATGGGTTGCGTGAGAGCATGTTGTGCGGGATAACCAGTCTCATATAACCAACATGCTTCCATCTAATTAGTGCATGAAGGGGTTAACACCATAGAGTAAGCTGTCCTGCCATCTTAGCCATGTCTCTTCCCCTTACCTTGGGAGTGAGTTCTGATCTATTCTGGTATTCACTTTTTCAGCGTTTAATGTACTGTAGGTTTTTCCTGATTTTATGGTTTTATCTTTCTGTAAACGGCTTTGATGTTTCTTACCATCTGGTAGTGTATAAATTTTATGAAATAAATAGACTTCCGGGGGCGGCGCGAACGGCAATGGCGGTCCTCTTTGCTCTGTAAAGGGGAAGCTCCGCAGAAACGGGTCGTCCGCTACGGCGAAGCGGAGACCCTTGCTGAGAAACCACAGGGACTCGGCGGGCACCATTTGCGCCCCCTGAAACGTCAAAGGAACCCCGTAAGGGGCTCCAGAGCGTGAAAGGGCTGGCGCGGTGCTGTGAGTCGATCGCTCTTTCTGTGGAGTGAAGCCGCAAAGCTGCTGTCGGTGAGCGCTGACCCTTTTCCTGGGACCATTCGGCTTAAAAACAACTCCCCGTGAGTAGGTGAAGTTTATTGAACTTGGGACTAAATTTATTGAAGATTTGGCACTGAAGCGGGAGACGCAACCAGGAAGTCCGTCTCCCGGCACTGTTTAAAGATCTAAAGCAAAGACTTAAACTTTCTAATGCTTTTAAAATCGTGACTTTTAAAAGGAACTAATCCGAGCATCAATTGAATTGATCTGATTCTGAGATTTGTGGATCTTATTTTCTTATTTGTGGAGGTTTTCTTTTACCTATTCCTCTGTGGATTTACAATTTACCAAGAAACCCTGGCAGTCGGACTGCCAGACTATTGGAACTGTTAGACTGCTTGACTTTGTTGCACTGGGTTGATACATTGAACTGCAATTGAACTGCTACATGGAAACTGGCACTTTTTAGAGGCATTGTAAGCATTTAAGGATTAACTGCAAAGGTTAAAGGAATTGGAGGACTTCTGGGACTTTGAGGCTGTTTGATGTTGTTACCAACTTCTAAGGGTTTTGGTGCAACTTGGAAAATTTTGCATGAACAACAATCTCTTTTCCCTTAAGATACATTTAAACATTTAAACCCCCTCTAGAGGAACTTTGGAAACTTACAACTACTGGGGTTTTTTCTTCTTTTATCTGTGGACTTGTGGATTCCCATGGGAATTGTAAATTGACTGACCTTGACGCGTAGACAGAAGTGGGATGAGTGGGACTGGGAGAACAAGATCAGCCAAAGCTAAATCACAACAAACTACTATAATCTCACAGCTGCGCAGATCATCTGTTCCTATTGTCTCTGTGACACAAGAGGAAGAATTAGAGCAAGTAAGGCCAGAAGGAATGGCCACAGGAGGGGACTCTGCTTCGGTATTAGATAAAATCTTTGAAAAACTGGAAGGCCTGAGTAAGCAAGTGGCTGAACAATAATCTAAAATTGACCAAAATACAGCTAGTGTTAACAACTTCACTCAACAAGTCACCTTAAATGCACAATCAATTGGGAAATTATTGGAAGCCACTACAGAAAATCGTAAAGTAGCTGAGGAGGCCAAACAGAAAGCAGAGGCTGTGCAAGAGGAAATAAAACCTATGCGCAAACAGATTGGCGAACACCAGGCATACCTGTCTATGATAGAATTAAAAAGTAAGGAAAATAACTTGAGATTGAGGTCAGTTCCAGAACTTGAAAAAGGGGATTTAACTGAATATTTGACAAAAGAATTTACAGAATTTTGGCTTTTGGAAGAAGATAAAGACTTTAAAATTGTAAGTGCATTCAGACTTGGAAAAGGAGGGAGGAAGGTCAAGTTTAGAGACTGCCTGATCTCTCTTAGAACGAAGGCAGAAAGAGACAAGATACTGAGTGCACATTTTCAAAAGACCCTTGAAATTCAGGATTTGAGAGTGGAAATCTACAAGGATATCCCGAAACACTTACTGGAACTTAGATCTAGCTACGGTGACTTGGTGAAATTACTGAGAAGCAACAGAATTGTTTTCAGGTGGGAATTCCCCCAGGGACTATCTTTCACCTTTAGAGGGAAGAAAGTGAAAATCAAAACAGCTGAAGACAAGGAAAAGTTTTTGAGCGACCACAGAGAAGACCTTCAGAAAGGGATTGAAGAAGAATCAGGAGCCCCAGGATCTGGACCATCAGGATCTACACCTACACCTTTGGGGCCTGACGAGCCGGAGAGAGTGATACCACCACCACCAAAGGGAGAATAGAACCGTTCAACATGTCTCTGCAACTATTAAGCTGGAATATTCATGGTTTTAATTCCCCAGAGAAAAGAAGGAAGATTTTTCATTTATTAAAAAAGGAACAATTAGATATCATTTGTCTACAGGAAACGCACGTGATTTGGCTCCACAGGAAAGTGTTAATCAACAAGAGACTAGGCCAAGAATTTATTTCATCTGACAGAGTGAAGAAGAGAGGAGTTGTGATATATGCAAAAGAGAGCCTGTCACCAAAACTTCTTTTTAAAGATGAGCAAGGAAGAATTTTGGCAATTGAAATTCAAATACAAGGGGAAAATTTTTTAATTTTGGGAATTTACGCACCAAATGAGGGGAAATCGGAATTCTATAAGAAGCTGCATGAGACAATGTTGGACTATATGGACTATAATAACATCATTATGATGGGTGATATGAATGGGGTGGTATCTACGAACATGGACAAAGCGCAAAGCCAAAGTATGACAAAAGAGGGCAGGTTACCAAAAACCTTTTTTGAATTAACTGACAATATGGATCTAATTGACATCTGGAGAACAAGAAACCCCTTAGGAAGAGAGGGGACATTCTTCTCTGAAGCCAAAATGACATGGACAAGAATCGACCAAATATGGACAACTAGAGGACTGGCACCCAAGATTAAAAAGGTGGAAATCTGCCCGAAAACCTGCTCCGACCATAATGCAGTAAAGATGGAAATGAAACTAACTCCAACTGGTTCCTTCAGATGGAAGATGAATGACACCTTATTAAGAGATCAGGAGATTGTCAAGAAGGGCCAAAAGAACTTGAGTGACTATTTTGAAATAAATTTGAAAACTACAGTGGAAAAAAGTAATCTGGGACGCAAGTAAAAAGGTGATGAGGGGGTTTCTGATACAACAGAATGCGGTAAAGAAAAGAGCTCAGAATGAGAAAAAGGATAAGATCTTGGAGAAAATAAAAGAAGGAGAGAAAAAATTAAGATCGAAACCAAAGTCACAGGAGATTTTGAGAGAAATTAAACTTTATCAAGCACAATATATGAAACCGATAAATCAGGAAGTTGAATGGAAAATTAAACAAATGAGACAAAGGACTTTTGAATCGGCAAATAAATGTGGAAAACTGCTAGCATGGCAGTTGAAAAAAAGACAGAAGCTGAACACGGTTACTAATTTAGAGATTGAAGGGAGAAACATTCAGAACCCTGTGGAGATTAGAAAATGCTTCCAGAGATACTTTAAACAACGTTATACCCAAGGGCCGCAAAAAGAGACTGAGATAGATCAATTTTTAAGAAATAACGGACTACCAAAACTAACTCAAGAAAATAAGACAATATTGAACTATAAAATAAGAGAACAAGAGATTGAAGGTGCCATTCAGAACATGCAATTGGGCAAATCTCCAGGGCCGGATGGGCTAACCTCCAAGTATTATAAGACTTTGAAAGACTATTTAATTCAACCACTGAAGGAGGTCTGCAACGAGATTATGGAGGGGAAGAAGGCACCGGAGTCGTGGAAAGAAGCTTTCATCACACTTATACCTAAATCTGAAACTGAAAAGACACAACTTAAGAACTACCGTCCCATTTCCCTTTTAAATGTGGATTACAAAATTTTTGCAGATATACTAGCAAATAGACTAAAAAGAGTGTTAAATGAAGTGATTCATAAAGACCAGGCAGGCTTTCTCCCAGGTAGAAATTTATCTGATAACACAAGTGTCAGAGCTGCCCCTGGTCCCAGCTCACAAAGGACCAACGCCAGTTCCTCTTTATATACAGAAGTCTTTATTGAAGTTCATTATTGGTTTGACAGCCGTGGCGCGCAGCCCTACGTCTTAAACCCTAGACCGCCGAAGCTCCGTCTGAGTCTCCTCCCCCCAGACACCAGTTTAAGACCCTAGCTTTGCTCCACCTCTTCCTCTGCTCCCTCTTCCTCTGGGTCCGCCTGTCCGCCGGGGCTTTCCCCTTTCTAGACTCTTCTGACGCTGACTCCCCCGAGTCTTCCCCCTCCCTCCGGCGGGCTTTAGGACCTGGTTCCCAATCCGGGCTTCCTGCTGTCCCGCGCGCTTGTACATTTGAACTTGGCACGCGCGCCCAGCCTGCCACCTTCCTTCTGACCGTTATACTGCTCCTGTCGCTGCTCCCCTCTTCGGGGACGCTAGCTGGGCCTGACTCCTCCTCCCTCCTTGCCGGAGGAGACGCTGACTCTGACCTATGGGACTCTTCCCCCCCCCCCACTACGCTCTGGTGGGGAAGCTGGCCCTGATTTCCAGCTACTGCTCTGGGAGTCTCCGCTGGCCCCCTGCTTCTGGTGTGTCCCCCCTGGGACCCCCCTTGCCCTGGCCATCGGCGCCCCCTTCTGGGAATCTTCTGATTCACTGGAGAGGCTCATGGAATCTCTCGGGTCACTGTCATTCTGCCCTCCGCTGCCCTCAGATTCTTCCCCTTCGCTCTCCATTTCCTCTCTCCCCTGCGCCTCTGCTCCTGAGCCCCTGACACTTGTATTTTTTAAGATGTGTCAGCCAGCCTGATATCTAAGCACTATCCCAGTAGCCACAGGCAACCAGAAATTCTTTGAAGGCAAGTGAGTTGGTTGATCTCTCCATTCTTCCTTCACCTGGCAACCTGGTTTCCAGGCTGGCTTTCCGGGAGCAGAAAACCACCTCTCAGATCTGCTGTGCCAAGCTTGTTTGCTAGAAGATTACCCCGTAACACCCTTGTCCTCTTTGCAAACCTCCTAAATGGCTAGCCTTCTGTGTTTCCATGCTGGCCATGAAGGAATGGGCATTCCCCACTCTGAAAACAGCACAGAAATACAGCCTGTCTAGTAAAGGGGTAAAAAGAGCAAGCTAAACAGCCTCTGTAAAACAGTAGCATCTGAAGCTGCTAACCACATACTGATAAACATATCATAAAAGCAGACATGAAAAACAAATGGCCACTGGGTACTACTAACAGTGGGACACGGGTGGCGCTGTGGGTTAAACCACAGAGCCTAGGACTTGCAGATCAGAAGGTCGGTGGTTCAAATCCCCACGACGGGGTGAGCTCCCGTTGCTCGGTCCCTGCTCCTGCCAACCTAGCAGTTCGAAAGCACGTCCAAGTGCAAGTAGATGAGTAGGTGCCGCTCTGGCGGGAAGGTAAACGGCGTTTCCGTGCGCAGTTCTGGTTCGCCAGAAGCGGCTTAGTCCTGCTGGCCACATGACCCGGAAGCTGCACGCCTGCTCCCTCGGCCAATAAAGTGAGATGAGCACCGCAACCCCAGAGTCAGTCACGACTGGACCTAATGGTCAGGGGTCCCGTTACCTTTACCTTACTACTAACAGTACGAGGAAATAACCAAAGCAAAAACTTTGTTTGAAGTAGTAAGCTTAGCCTTATAAGGATGACCCACACCAAGTGTTAGGGGGGGGGTCACACCTCCCTGTCCTCCAGCACAGCTTTTAGGAGGAGTTCCAAAGGTTTTGCTTCAGTTTTGGATTAACTGCATCTTGTCACAATGTCTGAAGCTGCACAAATCGCTTCATTTAAACCATGGCTCATTGAAACAAGCCAACTTCCAATCGTGGGTTTACAAAGCTGGTAAAATGAACCACCTTAGGATCTGGACACACCAAACTGTGGTTAATTTAAAATCCAAGTGGAAGCTTCCCAATAGGCTTGGGGTGGGGGAGAGGTGTGCAAACCTGGAGGAGAGGCTGCCGTCCTGCTCATAATATGAAGCCACGGTTCAGTATGTGGCACCAAGGGAAATTGCCCACCACAACTAATACTTTCCATTACCCACCCATGTGGCCTGAGTGAACAGGACAGACTTTGCCTGGCACCCAACAATAAAGCTGTCATGTAGATGTCGCTTTCTCCAACCCAATCTCTGATACAGGTTCCACTGGTCTTTGCACTTTTGCATGATCTGACCTGAAATTCTGGGTGTTGACATATTCCTTCTCTCTCTTGGTGAGGACGTGCTTGATGAGTCCCTCTCTCTGTCCGGACTGCGTATGTGTGGAAGGCACAAAGAGCTTGCGCATAGTGTGGGTCATTGGGGTTGCTTCTTGCTCATGCTCTCCTTGTCACGGATACGCCTCAGGGAGATGAGAACAGAACTCAAGTAGTCCTTAAAAGCAAGGAGGCGGGAGGGCACAGTACACCTCTAAGGCAACTTACAGCCTGCTTGGTGGCAGCGGTGGGGGTGGAGGCTCCCGGCGGGCACTCATTTGCTGATTCTGCAGGTTTCTTTCCTTCTCCATGAAGTTATCCTCGAATCCCAGAATTCCGGAGAGAGGAAAAGACTTCTGAGGTTAGAGAGGCTTCAGAAGCGTTTGGGGAAGTTTCGGGAAAGGAACTTAGAAAATACTTAACTGCAGGAAAATGTTCCTGCCTCCCCACAGCACCACATTTGCCGGACAATTGCCTCTCAGCTTATGCATGTTTAGGAAGGATTGTGGAGGCAACAGGTCCTCCCCTCGAGGCCTTTTCCTCTAAAGGAGGTAGACTGATCTTCTCCAATCCTCTGGCCACTGCTGAGTTTTCCAAACTTGCTGGCATATTGCGTGTAGCACCTTAACAGCATCATCTTTAACAAAATTTAATAGTTCAGCTGGAATATCATCACTTCCACTTGGCCTTGTTATTAGCAGTGCTTTCTAAGGCCCATTTGACTTTGCTCTCCAGGATGTCAGGCTCAAGGTCAGCAACCACACTAACTTTTGGAAATCTGCATTCAATTTCCTGTATCTTTCACTATCTCCCTCGCATTTTGCTTGCCTTCTCCAAGTCCACCTTTCCTTTTGAAGCAAAATGTCCTTGAAATGGGGGAGAAATGCCCTGCATGAAGTCTTGGGTTTGTATTTGGGGAGAGGGAAGACTGTCTGCGGCGCTGGGGAGCGGGCAGGCTGGCGAGGCCCCCTAGATCTAGAGGCCCTAGGCTTCAGCCTACTTAGCCTATACATAAATCCGGCCCTGCCTATGTCACAGTGACCAAAGGCCCATCGATCACGTGCAAGGCATTCTGCGTGTTGGGAAGGAGCCTCCTGTTCTGGGCCAGCGGGAAGAGTGACACCAGCAGAAGACTGGGTGGTGGGGTTGAAGCTGATCCCGGGGAGCACGTGAGGAGTCAAGGCTTCCCGCTTGAAGGCCTCGCTTCCCCTAGAAGTCCCTGCCTCCTGGTCTGTGTTCGCTTTCTTCTTCAGGTACAGCGCCAGCCAGTGGCGTAGCGTGGGGGGTGCAGGGGGGGCCGGCCGCACCGGGCGCAACATCTGGGGTTAGGGCAAATCCACAGGTTAGGGGGCGCAAATCCACGGGTTAGGGGGCGCAAATTACTTGCCTTGCCCCGGGTGCTGACAACCCACGCTACGCCACTGGCGCCAGCATGTTCTGGATGGTGCACCTGCTTTCGGGGGAGAGCTTGTAGAACTGGTCCACACTAGAAGAATAGCCATGAGATGGGTGAGACTCCTGCAAGGCGTCCCCAAAGTCAGGGGAACATAAGCGCATTTGAAGAGCCTTGCTGGGTCAGGCCAAGGCCCATTCAGTCCGACATCCTGTTGGCATAGTGGTTCCTTCCAGGTGCCCGTTTTTGTCGATTCATGATTGTATCTATTCATGACAGTAGGAGGGCAGTTATATGCAAGACTGTATTCAGTACTGTTCGTGCCTGCAAAGCTTTCGGGACAGACATACTCTGACCCTTCCAACCAGTGCCCCCTAACTTCCAACTGAAACCAGGTACCTTTTTCATACCACAAATGTTCTTCAGTGGTGAACCATGGCATCTCAAATTCCAGGGGAGCCCTGTACGATGCCAAAATTCAGTGCCCCCACGCCTCTCAACGTCTATTCAACATCATAGTTGCGGTGTCCCCTGTGGGGCCCGCAAGGCTTCACGCCAGAGTGACCAAACCAGTTGCACTCCCCTAAATCCATCTAAATCCAAACTGGGAGGGGTGGCTAACACCCCAGAGGACAGGATCACACTCCAAAACGACCTTGACAGATTAGAGAACTGGGCCAAAACAAACAAGATGAACTTTAACAGGGAGAAATGTAAAGTATTGCACTTGGGCAAAAAAAATGAGAGGCACAAATACAAGATGGGGGACACCTGGCTTGAGAGCAGTACATGTGAAAAGGATCTTGGAGTCTTGGTTGACCACAAACTTGACATGAGCCAACTGTGTGACGCGGCAGCTAAAAAAGCCAATGCAATTCTGGGCTGCATCAATAGGAGTATAGCATCTAGATCAAGGGAAGTAATAGTGCCACTGTATTCTGCTCTGGTCAGACCTCACCTGGAGTACTGTGTCCAGTTCTGGGCACCACAGTTCAAGAAGGACACTGACAAACTGGAACGTGTCCAGAGGAGGGCAACCAAAATGGTCAAAGGTCTGGAAACGACGCCTTATGAGGAACGGCTAAGGGAGCTGGGCATGTTTAGCCTGGAGAAGAGGAGGTTAAGGGGTGATATGATAGCCATGTTCAAATGTATAAAAGGATGTCACATAGAGGAGGGAGAAAGGTTGTTTTCTGCTGCTCCAGAGAAGCGGACACGGAGCAATGGATCCAAACTACAAGAAAGAAGATTCCACCTAAACATTAGGAAGAACTTCCTGACAGTAAGAGCTGTTCGACAGTGGAATTTGCTGCCAAGGAGTGTGGTGGAGTCTCCGTCTTTGGAGGTCTTTAAGCAGAGGCTTGACAACCATATGTCAGGAGTGCTCTGATGGTGTTTCCTGCTTGGCAGGGGGTTGGACTCGATGGCCCTTGTGGTCTATTCCAACTCTATGATTCTATGATTCTATAAATGTAATTTTGGGGGGGGGGATTTGTCCCACTTAAGTTGCACTTTATAGCTCAAGAGGGCCCCTCTGGCTGATAATAATATAGTAGCACAGGGGACGCATCACAGAACAAAATGACATGTAGTTGGTCCACCACAATTGCAAGATTATTGCATCCTTCAGGAATGGTGTGTCCAGCTCCATCTGAGTCATCATCCAGGCACGCTGTGGAGCTGCATGGATGAGAGATGGGCATCTTTGGCCAGTCAGGGGTGAAGAGCTGGCAAGATCCCCTGTACTGAGCAGAAAAGCAAACTCTTTGGCCTCCGAGATCTCTCCCAAGTCTCAGCAGCCCTCACTGTGAGCCATACTAGAGGAATTTTGTCCTGCTTTTGCTGAGCTACAACACAGGAGCGCACCCCCAGGGGGCCATGATGTGGTAACCCTGGCGAAGCATTGCAGAGCAACTGAGAAAGCAGAATGATGTTTGCGTGGACAGTCCATTAGAAAGCTGCACTGTTCTTGCATCGATAGCACATTGCAGAATACGGCCCCCCTCCAGGCAACAACATCCGCCTGGAGGCACAGTAGCTTTCATTTCGGAGGTTGTGGTTTTACAGCTTCCTATCTATCTATCTATCTATCTATCTATCTATCTATCTATCTATTTGTTTGTTTGAAATTATTTATTTATTTCATAAAATTTATACACTACCAGATGGTAAGAAACATCAAAGCCGTTTACAGAAAGATAAAACCATAAAATCAGGAAAAACCTACAGTACATTAAACGCTGAAGAAGTGAATACCAGAATAGATCAGAACTCACTCCCAAGGTAAGGGGAAGAGACATGGCTAAGATGGCAGGACAGCTTACTCTATGGTGTTAACCCCTTCATGCACTAATTAGACGGAAGCATGTTGGTTATATGAGACTGGTTATCCCGCACAACATGCTCTCACGCAACCCATGCCCTCCAACTGAAAACCCATTTCCTGGACAATATCAACATTGTGTTTTGTGCCTGTGAACTACACAGTGAATATTTTTATTAGAAAAGAAAACAGCCTGGTGTTCCAGCTTCTCAAAATTGTTTTATTCAGTGCGCTGCTACAGCTTGTCACACCCAAATCCTCCAAAGGAATCTGCCAAAGTGCTTTTCCAGGCAAAAGGGGGCAGAGGGAGAGAAACCAAGAACCTCAAATTCACTAGACCAGGGATGGGGAATTGTGTGGCCCTCTAGATGTTGTTGGATTCCATCACCCCTGACCGTCGGCCATGCTGGCTGAGGCAGAAGGCCATTGGATCTGGCAATATCTGGGAGCCCACAAGATTCCCAGCCTCCGCCCTACACAAACAACCAGGCACTCAGCTGTGAGGCACGCCTCTTACCGGAGGGAGGGTCACTCCAGAGGCAGCTGTGGCATGAGGGTGCTGGATCATGCCTTTGTGGGCACACCTGAGGATTAAAGAGGACCTCCTAGGAAGCGTGCTTGGAGATCTTCCTTACCAGGTGGCTCTCTGGCAAAAACACAACAGTACTAACGAGCATATGGAACCACACCTCAAAGCTGGATCAGACTTCCCAGATCCTGTAGCCTACATCAGGAGGAAGACTGGGGCAGAGGGGCCTAGAGTGGGAGTCAGAGCTGCTCTTAGGGCTGCATGTCTGAAGCATGGGCAGAAATCTTTGGGTGTGAGGTTGCATGAGGCTGTCTCTTTGTGTTTTGGTGATGCCAAGCCGCCAGCCAGCCAGAGGCAGGCAACCAACTGGCTTCAGGGGCAAGCTCCTTTGCAAAGCCAGTCTGACTTCACCAAATGCAATGGCAGAGTGACCATTCGGCCCGTGTTCTGCTTCGCTGTGAAATGGCGTGTGTTCCTCAACCCAGAGAACCTCTTTTTCAACCTCAAGCTGGTCTAAGGAAGAAAAGCATAAGAGTTAGTCTTGAATCCCCCCACACATGTGCTGGGAGATGCCTGCACACCGCACACGTAAAGCACATCTCCTCCCACCCACACCCAAAAAGTCCTGGGAACAATGGTTTGTTAAGGGTGCTGGGAATCGTAGCACTGTGAAAGGAAAAGTAAGGTTCTTAGGATGCTTTGGAGGGGGTGGAATGTTGAATACACAGCGGCCACATGGATGGACGGACACACACACACACACACACACACCCCAGCATAGCTTCAAGTTTTAGCACAAAAAGTCTTCAGCCAGATGTCATGCAACCCTTTGGCAGGGGCAACTTATCATTTTATTGATTTTCCATAACAAACAATTAAAAAGGCAGACAATCTTGCAAAGGAGTGTTGCCATTTAAACTGCTGGTGTGACGTAGGAACCCGAACAAAGAAAAGGAACAAGCTACGAAAAACGAAACATCCCACCTGGGCACGGTTTCTGAGAGAGCAACAGCAGAAGACCCAGACTCTGGCAAGATGAGCATTTGCCCAGTGGATTCTGGCCACTCCATGAGGGCAGATGGGATGACTGCGGTGGCCGCCAGCCCCTTCCCACTCCATCTCAGATACAGAATGCATTTGCTCTGCCACTCCTTGGCTCTGGCGCCACCTACTGTTGGCCTCCTTGCCTTCCACCCTCCCAGTCCCAATGAGTACCATCCACCCCTGGTCCAGAGGCGCAGAGCAGTAGTTAGGTGATCTGGCGCCACGGCAGAACCGTCCAGATTGCGCCCCCAGGCACGGACAAGTTAGCTCTTCTTTCTGCCTCTCCTCCACCCCCCTCCACCCATTCAATTCACCCTGGAAGTACAAGTATCGAAAAGTAAAATGTTAGAGGTTCCCCCCCACCCCATAGCAATATAATTGGATTCAGCTAGCTGGTCAGTCTACTTTCGGTTTCACTCCTGGCTCCTTGTTAAATTAATACTGCATCAGAAACCTCCCAAGCAGATATCCAAAGTTCTTTGGCATTTCTCCAGTTGTTAATGAGATGTCTCTTCTAGTCCAGGGGAGTCTTTTGATCTTCTTCCAGGAAACCAAGAGTCAAAAACCTTGATTTTCCTTTTTTCCCTTTTCCCAGTCATTTCCACATAGGCATTATTAGAGTTATTAAAACCTTATTATATCAACAAATGCAAAAATTTTAGCCTCCCTTGCTTTCCTGGTGACTTTCAGCTTAAACACAAACTGCTCTGGAGTGAGAAAAACCCATCACACTCAAAAAGCCTAGCTGGAGGGACCTGGAAGTGTGCGGGGAAGAGCAATTTTGTAGTGGATTTGCGCAGGTAAGATCCAGACAAAAGGAGTCTGTTTTCAAAGTACCCGCGGAGGGGTTTAGACGGCTCCATCCTCTTGCCTCCCCCCCCCCCCCATCACTGTTTCACTCCGGAAGGTGTCTCAGACCTGGGTGGAGCAGCCACAAATGACAGGCAAAGAGACAAGGTCCTGCCCAGATTCAGGCTTCCTCATGATCGTGTGGAATCTGTACACGTGTACACTAGTGATTTATCTGTACAGGATCGGACTTCATTTCAGCCAACCACATCCTTCCACTTCCCCCTCCCTCTTCCCCCGACAGCATACTAGAGTTCATATGGATTTCAAAGCATGCTTTCAGAACTTGTATGCGTAGCTTTAAACTCCACAAAATTAGCCTATGGCTAGGATGCTATTTATCAAAGTCTGTGTCCATTAAAATATGGTCAGATACAAGTATGCTTTCCCCCTTGTTATACAATTATTATTTTTAAAATTGCATTCAACCATTTACTATTTAAACAGCTTATACACCACTTGACTATAATCATCTCTGAAGTGACACACGAGAAATACATTGCAGAAAAAGTTAACATTGATGACATCAGACTTCCGTTAAAAAGACCTGCTGGAATAAAAAATGGATTCGGTAGGTGCTGGGTGCTCTGCCTGATGCTCTCAACTGACAAGATGTAGGTGTGGCTGAATCAAATGGGAACAGTGACCACAGTGCTATCAGACTCAACATACACAGTATGGAAGTGGACAATTGCTAAGGAAATCCAGAACAGTCACATTTGACTTCAAAAGAGGAGACTTCCTCAAAATGAGGGATTGGGTAAAAAGGCAGTTGAAGGGGGAAAGTCAAGGATGGTGAGCCCTTCTGTGCTCCAGAGGGCCTGGGTGGCCTCATTCCCCTCTTGTTCTGAGCACTGCAGAGGGAGGCAAACATGTCCTTCCTGGGGGCTGGTCCCTCCCCGCCCTGTTCCTGGAGGAGGGGGCTGCTGCAGCTGCCTCCTTTTGGGGCATGGCTCACCTTGCCTGCTCCTGCCCTCCTCCAACACAGGCAACCTTACCTGCCTCAGCCATCCATGGGGGCTTGAGAGTGTGTGAGCAGACTTTGTCATGGGAGGAGGCAGGCCTTGCAGAGGAGGAATGCTGGGGGCAGGCATTCAAACTCAGCCCTGAAGCTCACTGGGTGACCCTGGGCCAGGCACTCACGCTCAGCCTAACCTACCTCAAAGGGTTGTTGTGAGGATAAAATGGGGGGGGGGGGAGAACTCTGCACACCAACTTGACCTCCTTGCAGGAAATGGGGGCTATAAATGTAATTGTGTTATTTGTACCCCACCCACCTCACTGGGTTTCCCCAGCCTCTCTGGGCGGCTTCCAACACATATTACAACAACAAACATTCAACGCCTCCCTATAAAGGGCTGCCTTCCAGAGGTTTGATAGTTGCTCATCTCCTTGTCACCTGTAGGGAGGGCGTTCCACAGAGAGGCTGCCACCACCGAGAAGGCCCTCCCTCTGCCTGGTTCCCTGCAACCTCGCTTCTCGCGGGGAGGGAACCACCAGAAGACCCTCGGAGGAGGACCTCCGGGCTGAAGGATGGGGGTGGAGATGCTCCTTCAGGTATACTGCGCTGAGCTTCCTGACCTAACATTTGCCTCGCTTAACATCATTAATTAGGAAGTGAAGTTTTCCTCTTCCATTCAAGCAGTACAGGAAGTAAGAACGTGCAAAAAGGAGTACTACTTCTAGAATTCCCAACTCCTGAAAGGCTCTTGGGTGTGAATATGAAAGGCAGCATCTGTCAGAATAGGTCATACTGAGCCAGTACAGATGAACGTGACTATTGGTTCGCTTCCTCTGCTATCTGCCTTTTCGGGCACCTCAGAGGTGGCAGAGAGAGGCAGGGGAGAGACTCCGGCCTCTACAGAAGGCTGCACCCCTTTCCTCCATGTCCCCACCCCATCTCTTAGGACCAGAAGCAAGAGACAGCTTTGCTGAGCACGTGCCCCTTCCCAGGGAGATGCAACTCTGCACTACTGTTCCCTGAATTGCTCGCGAAGCAGCCATACTCCAGGCTCTTATTGTCACAGCCCTGCAGGATCAGACCAAGGCCCATCTAGTCCAGCTCTCAGCAGCCCAACAGATGTCCAAGGGAAGCCCCAAGCAGACTCCAAATGCAGCCCCACTCTCCCCACTGGGGACGCCCGCAACTGGTATGCAGAGGTAGACTGCCTCTGCGGCTGGAGGTGCAACATGGTCTAACCCTCCATGAATTTGACGAATCCTCTCTTAAAGCCACCCCCCTCAGTGCCTCTGGAAGGAGGAAATTTCAGTGTCACTAGGCACTCTGTGTCTGGCCTGAATCTGCCAACATTCCTCTTTCTTAAAGAGATCCAGGTTCTGATATTATGAGGGAGAAAACATCGCTCTGCACCTTTCCCACATCATGCATACTTCTATGATGTCCCCACTTTCCCCCCTCTCCCAAAGCCCCAAAGCCTCCTACATTGTAAGCCTTCCTTACAGGGGAATCATCAGAACCACCTGTGCTGCAGAGCTTCTGGCTGAAAGGCGACTCATGGAGATTTGCAATGACTGCTGCAATGCACCCCTAATGATTCAGATTGTATTAGAGTTATTAAAACCTTATTATATCAACAAATGCAATATTTTTAGTTTCACTTGCTTTCCTGGTGACCTTCAGCTTACAGACAAACTGCTCTGGAGTGAGAAAAACCCATCACACTCAAAAAGCCCAGCTGGAGGGACCTGGAAGTGTGCGTTGAAGAGCAATTTTGTAGTGGCTTTGTGGCACAGGAGCACCAAGTTCACTAACTGGCTGATTCAGAGTGCATCCCATTCAAAAAGAGTGCAATGGTGTGTGTTTCAGCCAGCCATCCGGCTGCTGCAACTATTCCCTGGGTGCCACCACACTGTCCTGTCTGTGTGTTTGGAAGGGAATGGGAGCTATGCTCCCCCCGGAGACACTCCACTCCTTCTTCCTTAGCTGTGTTGCTCAACAGTTGAGGCAACCTTCACAGTTCTGGGATGCCAATGCCAAAGACCTATAAGTGTGCTGTCAATATATTTACAGTGCAGGGGTTCCTCCGGAGGAGATGACCACTTGTTTGTTTTGCGTTCATGTCTTGCTTGCCCAAAACCTAACACAGTGGTTAGACTCTACTAAGGGAATGGTCAGAGTGCTTTAATCCATTCTCATTGGAAAAGCTGAAGTTCTGGGCTGGACCTGAATCCCTTCCACAAAATACTGACAGTCTGGAAACACCCTGGGTGCAAACGTGTTTTACTGGGGAAAGGATCTTTTTTTTTTTTTAAAGATATTTATTGAAGTTTCCAAAAAGTTATATAAAAATAAAAAAGAACAAAAATACAAACAAAACACAGACAACAACAAGTATAATTTCGATCCCTTATTTTCTTATACTTTACTTTCCCGACCTCCTCATACCTCCCATTTCTGTATTCCAATTTCTAATTATTTAATTCAGCAAATCCCTCCCATAATTTCTATTGATTTTCAACCTTTCTTTTCTTAATTGCATGATCATTACAGCTAGAAACCACTTAGTTTCTAAACCAACATCGTTCTAACATTCAATAATTTTACAATGTTTCTTAAGATAGTCCTTAAATTTCTTCCAATCTTCTTCCGCCGTCTCTCTTCCCTGGTCTCGGATTCTGCCGAATCCACCTGTATATCATTTTCACCTGTATATCATTTTCATAATATTCTCTCTTAAGGCATTACATGCCGTAAATTTTAAACCGGTGGTCCACAACCGTTCCCAATCAGGAAACATAATGTTATGACCAATATCTTGTGCCCACTTGATCATAGCTGATTTAACCGTTTCATCCTGTGTATTCCATTTCAACAGCAAGTTATACATTTTTGACAGATTCTTAGTTTTTGGTTCTAACAATTCTGTCTCCAATTTTGATTTTTCCACCTGGAAGCCAATTTTCCTGTCTATCTTGTAAATCTCTGTTAATAATTTAAATTTAATTCTGGGCTTCGTCCCTTCCCAGACATATCTCGAAATCGCCTTTTGCCACTCTTTAAAGATTTTCAAACCTCTTATTATGGGTAAAGATTTAAAGATTTTCAAACCTATTATTATGTTCGTTTGGAACAAAAATAACAGCTTAGGGAGCACCATCATCTTTACCATCGATATTCTGCCCCAGAGTGACAATTTCATTCTAGCCCAAATCTCCAAGTCCCTTTTTATACCTTTCCAAACCGGGATATAGTTGTATTGATATAAATCTATGTTCTTATCTGAAAGCCAAATCCCTAAATATTTGATCTTCTTTACAGCCTCAATCTCTGTTCTTTGCTGTAAGAGTTCAATCTTATCTCTATCCAAATTTTTAACTATCATTTTGGTCTTTTTCTTGTTCAATCTAAATCCTGCTAATTTCCCGAATTGTTCCATTTCATTTAATATCTCCCTTATACTTTCTATGGGTTCTTCCACCGTCAGGACCACATCATCCGCATAGGCCTTAATTTTATACTCATTTGCCCCTAATGTCACCCCTTTAATTTGTTTGTTTTGTCTAATAGCATTTAGTAAAACTTCCAAGACCACTATGAATAGTAATGGCGAGAGTGGGCACCCCTGCCTTGTACCTTTACCTATTTTTATTTCTTCCGTGATGACACTGTTTACTATTAGCCTTGCTTTCTGATCTGTATAAATTGCTTGAACACCATTAAAGAAGTCTTGTCCCACCTCCATGATCTCCAGATTTTTTAACATAAATTCCCAGATTACATTATCGAAGGCTTTTTCTGCGTCCACAAATATTAAACTTGCTGGTTTATCACATCTATCGGACAGAAATTCAATGACATTTACTATATTTCGTATGTTATTTCTTATCTGTCTGCCCGGCAGAAAACCCTCTTGATCTTTATGTATAATCTTTATCAATGTCTTTTTTAATCTCTTAGCTAGGATTCCTGCGAAAATCTTATAGTCTGTATTTAATAACGAGATGGGTCTATAATTCTTAACTTGTGTAGGGTCCGAATCTTGTTTTTGTATTATTGTAATAAAAGCCTCTTTCCACGTTCCTGGGATGTCCTTCTCTTTTAAGATGTTATTCATTACTTTAGTCAACGGGTCTATCAATGTGTCTTTCATTTCTTTATAATAGCTGGCGGTGAACCCATCCGGCCCCGGTGCTTTCCCTCTTTTTAACTCTTTTATAGCTTCTTCTACCTCTTCTTTATAAATTGGGGCATTCAACTGTTCTTTTTGCTCTATAGGAATCTTCCTCACCATTTTTTCTTTCAAATATCTTTCTATTTTCTTCTTATTGTTCCTTTCTTTATTCTTGTATAATGACTTGTAAAAGTCCACAAAAGCTCTCCTAATCTCCTTCGGTTCTGTTGTTTCCTCTCCATTTATCTCTATTTTACTAATTGTATTATGTTCTTTTCTTTTCTTGACCTGCCAAGCAAGCCACTTCCCTGACTTATTAGCAAACTCAAAGTTTTTTTGTCTTAGTCTTTTGATATTCCACTCAACCTCTTTGTTTATTAACATCGCAAATTGAGTTTGGAGAGTCTTTATTTCCTGCTTTATCTTCTCATTATTTGGTTTTTTAGTCAGTTTTTGTTCGCAGTCCATAATCTGTCTAAGGATCTCTTTTGTCCATTTCTCTTTATTGTTTCTTTTCCATACATTCTGTTGGATAAAAAGACCCCTCATCACTGCCTTGCTTGTATCCCACACCACACTCATTTTTGTCCCTTTATCTATGTTATTCGTAAAGAATTCAGCTATTTTTTTTTGGGATTTCTCCACAAACTTTTGGTCATCCCATAAATTATCGTTCAGTCTCCACCTAAAAGTTCGCTCTTCAAAGCCTTTTAGCTCCATTTCTATTGGGTTGTGGTCTGAGATTACCTTCGCCTGTATTTCTATATTGCGAATTCTAGGGGTTAATTCATTCGAGACCCATATTTGATCTATTCTTGAAAACGATTGATTTGGTTCAGAATGATATGTGAACTGCTTCCCTAGTGGGTGCCTCAACCTCCATATATCTACCAAATTATAGTTCTTTACCATCGTGAAAAAGGTCTTAGGTAATTTCCCTTCATTATTCTTTGCTTGCCTTAATCTATCCATTTCTGTTGAGACCACACCATTTAGATCACCCATTATTATAATTTTCTGATTCATATATTCAAACAACTTCTCTTCTAACAATCTAAAAAATTCTGTCTTATTCCCATTTGGTGCATATATCCCAACGATTATCAATTTCCCCCCCTGCCAATTAATTTCGACCGCAATAAATCTCCCTTCTTCGTCCTTAAATAATTGGTGAGATTCAATTTTATTTTTGATATATAAGACCACACCCCTTTTTTTCTCTTTATCTGAGGATATAAATTCATTCCCTAATCTTTTGTTGATCAAAATCTTCCTGTGTTTTTTGGCTACATGCGTTTCTTGTAAGCATATGATGTCTAATTTTTTCTTTTTTAAAATCTGTTCAATACCATTCCGTTTTTTTTAATCGTTCATTCCATTAATGTTCCAGTTCCATAATTTTAACGACATTTTTTTACCGCTATTTAGATTTTACTTTGTTTTATATTCTTTACAATCCTTCTGTCCCTTCTCCTTCTTCTTCTTCTTCCTCCTCTTCTGATTCTCTTCCGGTCTGTTCCTCTTCTCCTCCTACTTCAGAATCTTCTCTCGATCTTGATCCTCCTTCTGCTCCTTTGATTTCTTCCTCTCCTTGTTGTAGTTCTTTATATCTTCTTGTAAACTTTCCAATTTCCTCAGGACTTGTTAGTCTTCTCTTTACTCCTTTGTAGAAGAAGGATATTCCCTCGGGAAATTCCCATCTAAAGTCAATCTTGTTTTTCTTGAGTAACTGTACCAGTGGTTTGTAAACTTCTCTTCGCTTCAGTAACCTAATTGGGATGTCTTTAAATATGATTATATAGTTCCCGTCAATATATAATCTCTTCTCTCTGTTCCTATACAAAATCAAATTCCTCATTTCTCTATCCTTAAATGTTACTAAACAGTCACCCGGGAATTTCTTTAACTTATTTGTTTTTGTTTTCATTCTAAATGCATTTTGTATTGTCTTTGCAACTTCTTCCTCTGACATTCCCATCCACTGCGCAATTTCTTTTACTAGTCTTGCTTTTATATTCTCATTTTGCATTTCTGGGTTTTATTTTCAAGTGAGTCCTTATATCTAATCCAGACATTAAACAATGCTTTCCTGACAATATGTTTTTTAAATGCTTTATGTGCTTTAACCTTGTCGTACCACAAATATGCATGCCACCCAAAAACATTATTAAAACCTTCTAAGTCCAAAATGTCTGTGTTCTCAAGAAGCAGCCATTCTTTCAACCAGCAGAATGCTGCTGATTCATAATAAAGTTTAAGGTCTGGCAGGGCAAATCCACCTCTTTCCTTTGCATCAGTTAGTATTTTAAATTTTATTCTGGGCTTCTTGCCCTGCCAGACAAATTTAGAAATGTCTCTCTGCCACTTCTTGAAACAGTCCATTTTGTCCAAAATTTGTAGTGATTGAAACAAAAATAACATTCTTGGCAATACATTCATCTTTATAGCAGCAATTCGCCCCAACAAGGAAAGCTTCAAATTTGACCATATTTCTAGGTCCTTTTTCACTTCTGACCAACATTTTTCATAGTTGTCTTTAAATAAATTCCCATTTTTAGCTGTCATGTTCATCCCCAGGTATTTCACTTTCTTAACCATTGTTAAACCTGTCTCATTCCGAAACCTCTCTTTCTCAATTAGTGTTAGATTTTTCTCAAGAACTCAAGACCAAATTCTTGAATCAGTTCTAATACTCTTTTTGTACTAGATTCTGGCTCCTGTAAAGTCAATACTCAATCATCTGCAAAAGCTTTCAGTTTATATTGTTTGGCTCCGACCTTTATACCTTTGATCAGACGGTCCCTTCTGATCATATTTAACAGAACCTCCAGGACCGAAATAAAGAGCAATGGGGAAATTGGGCAGCCTTGTCGTGTCCCTTTCTCTATCTTAAATTCCTCTGTCACCACATTGTTAACTATTAATTTGGCCTTTTGTTCTGAGTAAATTGCACTTATACCATTTTCAAACCCTTGACCAACCCCCATCCCCTGAAGATTTTTCTTCATAAAGCTCCAAGAAATATTGTCAAAGGCTTTCTCCGCATCCACAAAAATTAAAACTGCTTTAGTGTTAATGTCCACTTGCAACTTCTCCAAAATGTTAATTATATTCCTCGTGTTATCAGACAAGTGTCTGCCTGGGAGAAAGCCAGCCTGGTCCTTGTGAATCTCTTCCACTAATACTTTTTTTAATCTTCTGGCCAAAATGTCAGCAAATATTTTGTAATCCACATTAAGCAGGGATATGGGGCGGTAGTTCTTAAGTTGTGTCTTTTCAGACTCAATTTTCGGTATAAGTGTAATATATGCTTCTTTCCACGATTCTGGCGCTTTTCCCCCCTCCAAAATTTCATTACAAACCTCCTTTAGTGGTTTAATTATCCAGTCCTTCAAAGTTCTGTAGTATTTTGAGGTTAAACCATCCGGCCCTGGAGATTTGCCCAACTGCATATTCTGGATGGCACCTTCTACCTCCTGTTCTGTAATTTTGTAATTCAACATTGTCTTGTTTTCTTGAGAGATTTTTTGTAATCCATTTGTTTTTAAGAATTGGTCTATATCAAACTCTTTCTGTGGCCCTTGTGTATATAACTGTTTGAAGTACCTCTGGAAACATTTTCTAATTTCTAGCAGCCTGTGGCCTTGATGGGCTTTGAGGCAGCCCAGCCCAGCTGCTATAGTCCACCTCTGAACCGAGGAAGCGCAACTGGAGAGACAGAGCCCAGGACTTTTCTCACGGGACAGAAGCGCACGACTTCCCCCTCCCACTTGCCGCCCGCCCCAGTCTTTCTCCAGCGGCTCATCCCAGGTGAGAATTTGGGTGGCGCTGCTTGCAGAAGGAGAAGCGGCTGGCGCTAGTGGAAACTCCCATTGTTCTTCTCAGGTAGGACTTCCGGGATCCAGACGAACGTTTTACCAAAAAGTATGGCTTGACTACTGATTTCCCATTTAAAGGATGGCAAAATGACCTAAGTTTGGCAGACAGGTGAAAAAAAACAAAAAAACCACGAATTACATTTAAAGTTCTGTGAGATGCAAAGGAAAGCTTGCGTTTTAAACTTGCATTTTACAGCTTGTTACTTGGTGCGGTTAAAGGAATGGGGATATTGAGAAAGAAGAGACTTGGAATTAGAAGGTTAGGATTTAAGGTAAGGTTACCAGATTTTATTTTATTTTTGTCCTTGCCCTCCTGGTGCTCTCCTACCTCTCTTCCTCAGCGGCCGCAAGGTTGGGGCTCCCCTCTTTTTTCTCCTTCCTCTTTCTCTCTCTTCCTTCTCCTTTCCTCCATCTCCCTGGGTTGGCTCCGGGGTTTTTACTGGCCCTGGAGCGCCGCTGGGCAGTCGGCCACGTGGCCGGGCGCTCTTGCTCCCGCCTCGATTTGGGTCCTGGGGGGGTGTGTCAGCAGTTCCCCCAGTTGACGCGCCGGGCATCCCTGGTTCCCCCTCGGCAGTGGCAGCGGTAGCGGCAGTCTCAGCAGCCCGGAGCCAGCCTGGTAGTGCACTTGGCTCTGGTTGGCTTCAGGAGCTGCTCATTGCCGTGTCACCCGCCATTTTGCCTAGTCATAAGTCCCCATATGATGTGTCTTGTGCCATTGAACCAATCACGCAACATTCCTTCCCTACTAATAAATCTACAACACTTAAAATATAAATCTGGGGGCCTTATATGAAATCCGGGGACATTCCGGGGACGGATTTTGTTGGGGACAGATTTGTAAATCCGGGGACTGTCCCCGGGAGACAGGGACATCTGGTAATCATTCCGTAATAGGGCTTCTCCTGCCTTTGCCAGTATGCCAGCCTTCTCTCTCTCTCTTTTTTTTTAAATAAATTTTTATTGGTTTTCAACACACAAAATAAAAACAAACAATAGACAATACACAAACATACAAACATATAAACATGTATAATTCCATACTCTTATTTTCTTACACCTTGCTTCCTGGACTTCCCCATACCTCCCCTTTTCCACATCCTTGTTTTAAATTTCTTCAGCAACTCCTCCAATTAGCTAATTATTCAAATCAGTTCTTTTAATTTCTGCCTTAACTTGTTAATTACAGCTGCAATTCTCTGTTTCCCATTTCCCTGACATCTTAGCATTCCTCAATTTTACAACAATTTTTAAGATATATCTTGAATTTCTTCCAGTCCTCTTCCACTGTCTCTTTCGCCTGGTCACGGATTCTGCCAGTCATCTCCGCCAGTCCCATATAGTCTATCACCTTCGTCTGCCATTCTTCCAGCGTGGGTAGTTCTTGTGTCTTCCAATACTTTGCTAAAAGGATCCTTGCTGCTGTAGTGGCGTACATAAAAAACGTCCTATCCTTCCTTGACACCAATTGGCCCACCATACCCAAGAGAAAAGCCTCTGGCTTCTTAGGAAGAGTCCTTTTGAGAACTTTCTTAATTTCGTTATAGATCATTTCCCAAAAGGCTTTTATCTTCGGGCAGGTCCACCAAAGGTGGTAGAAGGTACCTTCAGTCTCATTACATTTCCAACATTTATTATTGGGCAAATGATAAATTTTTGCTAGCTTGACTGGGGTCATGTACCACCTGTAGATCATTTTCATAATATTTTCTCTTAAGGCATTACATGCCGTAAATTTAACACCGGTGGTCCATAACTGTTCCCAGTCAGCGAACATAATTTCATGACCAATGTCTTGTGCCCATTTAATCATAGCTGATTTCACCGTTTCATCCTGTGTATTCCATTTCAACAGCAAGTTATACATTCTCGACAAATTCTTAGTATTGGGTTCTAACAACTCTGTTTCTAGTTTTGACCTCTCCCTCTGGAAGCCTATTTTCCTGTCCTGTTTGAATACCTCGTTTATCTGAAGGTAATGAAGCCAGTCTCGTACTTTAGACTTTAATTTCTCATAGCTCTGTAGTTTAACTTTTTCACCATCTTGTTCTAAAATTTCACAATATTTTGGCCATTTAGACCCCATATTGAGTTTTTTCACCTCCTTAGCTTCCATTGGTGACAACCACCTGGGAGTTTTACTTTCCAATAAATCTTTATACCGCATCCAAACATTATATAATGCTTTCCTAACAATATGGTTTTTGAAACCTTTATGCGATTTTACCTTGTCATACCATATATATGCATGCCAGCCAAATCTATTATCAAACCCTTCCAAATCCAAAATGTCTGTGTTCTCAAGAAGCAGCCAGTGTTTCAACCAGCAGAAAGCTGCCGATTCATAGTAGAGTCTTAAGTCCGGCAGGGCAAACCCCCCTCTATCTTTTGCGTCAGTTAGAATCTTAAATTTTATTCTGGGCTTTTTGCCCTGCCAGACAAATTTAGATATGTCTTTCTGCCACTTCTTGAAACAGTCCATCTTGTCCACAATCTGCAACGTCTGGAATAAAAACAACATTCTAGGCAGTACATTCATCTTGATGACAGCAATTCGGCCTAACAAGGAAAGTCTCAGCCTTGACCATATTTCTAGATCCTTCTTTACTTCTGTCCAGCATTTGTCATAATTGTCTTTAAATAAGTTCACGTTCTTAGATGTTAAATTTACCCCCAGGTACTTCACTTTCTTTGCTATCACTAAACCTGTTTCACTCTGAAACCTCTCTTTTTCAACAATTGTTAGATTTTTCTCCAAAACTTTCGTTTTCTGTTTGTTCAATTTAAATCCTGCTACTTGACCAAATATCTCAATTAGTTCTAAAACTCTTTTAGTGCTAGTATCTGGCTGTTGCAAAGTCAATACCAAATCATCTGCGAATGCCCTTAATTTGTAATGTTTGGCTCCGACCTGAACTCCTTTAACCAACTGGTCCCCTCTGATCATGTTTAACAAAACCTCCAAGACTGATATAAAAAGTAAAGGGGATATTGGGCATCCCTGTCGTGTACCTTTTTCTATAGGTATTTCTTCCGTAACCACGTTGTTTACAATTAACTTTGCTTTTTGTTCAGAATATATTGCACCTATACCGTTTTCAAAACCTTGGCCTACCCCCATCCCTTGGAGATTCTTCTTCATAAAACTCCAGCAAATATTATCAAAGGCTTTCTCCGCATCCACAAAAATTAGAACAGCCTTCCTATTAATGTCCACTTCTAACAATTCCAAGATATCTATTATGTTCCTTACATTGTCTGACATATGTCTCCCTGGAAGAAAGCCAGCTTGGTCCTTATGAATCTCCCCTACCAACACTCTCTTCAATCTTTTTGCCAAAATGTCTGCAAAAATTTTATAATCCACATTAAGTAATGATATAGGGCGGTAGTTTTTAACCTGGTTCTTTTCAGTCTCAGTTTTCGGTATAAGTGAAATAAAAGCTTCTTTCCACGATTCAGGTGCCTTTTCCCCCTCCAAAATTTCATTACAGACTTCCTTCAATGGCTGTACTAGCCATTCCTTCAATGCTTTGTAGTATCTGGCAGTCAAACCATCTGGTCCTGGAGATTTTCCCAATTGCATATTCTGAATGGCACCCTCTATTTCTTGTCCTGTTATTTTCTCATTCAAAATCATTTTACTTTGCTCTGAGATTTTTGGTAATCCATATTTCTTAAGAAATTCTTCTATTTCCTGTTCGTTAACTGGCCCTTGTGCGTATAGTTTCCTGAAGAAACTTTGAAAACAATTACTTATCTCATTTGGTTTATAGATATTCTTTCCATCCATTTCTAAGCTTGTCACTGTATTCAATTTTTGCCTCTTTTTCAATTGCCATGATAGAAGTTTCCCACATTTGTCTGCTGATTCAAATGTCCTTTGTCTCATTTGCTTAATTTTCCATTCTATCTCTTTATTCATCAGTTCCATATACTGCATCTGGTAGTACTTAATTTCTCTCAGAATCTCCTGAGACTTTGGTTTGGATCTCAATTTCTTTTCACCTTCTTTCATTTTTTCCCAAATTTTTTCTTTCCTCTCATTTTGTTTTTTCCTCTTTATAGAGTTCTGTTGTATTAGGAAACCCCGCATCACGGCCTTACTTGCGTCCCAAATTATTCTTTTCTCCACCTCTGTTCTCAAATTTATCTCAAAGTAATCTTTCAATGTTTTTTGGGCCTTTATATAAATCTCTTCATCTCTAAAGAGGGTGTCATTCATTCTCCAGCTGAAGGATCCAGTTGTTGTTAGTTTCATTTCCATCTTTACGGCATTATGGTCGGAGCAAGTCTTTGGGCAGATTTCTACTTTTTTTATCCTTGGCGCCATACTACTAGTTACCCAAATTTGGTCAATTCTTGTCCATGTCATTTTTGCTTCAGAGAAAAAAGTTCCCTCTCTCTCAAGAGGGTTCCTTGTTCTCCAGATGTCAATCAAGTCCATATTTTCAGTCATTTCAAAGAAGGTCTTTGGTAGTCTCCCTTCCTTGGAAATTACCTGTCTCTGTGCCTTATCCATATTTGTGGAGACCACACCATTCATGTCTCCCATCATTACTACTTTGTAATCAAGATAGTCCATTAAAGTCTCATGCAGCTTCTTGAAGAATTCCGCCTTCCCTTCATTTGGTGCATAAATTCCAACTATCAAAAATTTTTCTCCTTGAACTTGTATTTCAATTCCCAAATATCTTCCTTGTTCATCTTTGAATATCATCTTTGGGGCCAGTTTTTCTTTTGCATAAATCACCACACCTCTTTTCTTGACTTTATCTGATGAAATGAATTCCTGTCCTAATCTTTTATTTACAAGTAATTTTCTATGTATCCTGTGTTGGGAAACTGCCAGGGAGATATTGTCCATCATGGCCCCAAGCCGGCTGCCGGACGTCCATCGATCTCCCGTAGCCAGGCAGATCCAGCAGTTAGCGACACGAAGCCTTAGAAATGGATTGCCACATTCTAGGCTTGTGCACACTGTTCTTTATCAGCAGAAAACACAGCCAGAAAGCTTGCACCGCAGAAGAGCATAATTTACAGACTTTATTTAGCGTTGAACAGAACAAAGGAAAAACATGACCGTTCTGTGTCAGTGCCTCTGACCGACTGAAATCGAAAGGAAACAGCAAACATAAACATCCTGTGACTAGGACATGCGCAGACTCTGTGACTCTCAAAGCCTGCTCCCTTTTAAGGTGGAACGGAAATATCCCAACATCCTCCCCCTTTCCGTGTAACCTGTAGTACCTGTGGTTCAACCCAATTGCAACCTCTGTACGTAAACCTTAAGTTGTTCTCTGTTAACAACCTTAGACAACAGATCAGCAGGAATTTCATTTCCTGCCATGTAGGACACCCGAATCAGTCCTTTCTGAATACACTCTCTTGCACGATGTAGCTTAATCTGCAAGTATTTGGTTCTCTGCTTGCAACTCTCTGAGTTCAGCAAAGCCAAACATGATCTGTTGTCTTGGTACACTTGTATAGGACATTTCACAGAAACCCCGATGTCCTTAAACAGTTGCATCAACCATTCACAATCCATGAGTGAAAATGACAGAGCATTGAGTTCTGCTTCACAGGAACTTAGGCTCACTGTCGTCTGCTTCTTGCACAACCAGTCAAACAGGCAGTGGTTGTACATGTAGCATACTCCAGAAGTGCTTGTACCATCTGTGGTGTCACTTCCAAAACTTGCACCTGCAAAGATTTCAAGACCTCCAGTCTTCTGACTGGTGAACCTCAGCCTGTAGTGCATAGTCCCTTTCAAATAGCGGGCTATGCGCTTCAGAGCTTTCCAATCCTGAACCGTAGGATTGTTGGCATGTCTGCTAAGCAGATTACAGCTTACAGCTATGTCAGGTCTTGAACATCTGGCAATGAAATTCAGCTTGCCTAGAACGCATCTGTACAGCGTTGTGTCAGAAAACGCTTCAGCAGTACTATCTACCTGGTAACCTGTCACCATCGGTGTGTCTGCTGGGTTTGCATCAACCAAATTCAACCTGGTTAATACATCAGCAATTTTCTGTGTTTGGTGTACCAGAAAATTACCTGCTTGGTCCTTCTCCACCTGCAGAGAAAGATAGTTGGATACCTCACCAAGATCCTTCATGTCAAAGTGCTCCTTCAGTTGAGCTAGGGTGCTTTGGTAAAAAGCCTGATTCTTCCAAAACATCAGAAGATCATCAACAAAACATAAACAATACAGTTTGTTTTGACCCTCCTCTTTAACAAACACACATGGATCAGCTTTGCCCTAGTGAAAACCTAGAGAAAGCAACGTCTCAGTGAGTTTTGTGTTCCAACACCTGGCACTCTGCTTGAGACCATATAAGGATTTCCGCAGTTTACAGACCATTCCCTTCTGTATCTGCATTCCATCAGGTGGAAGCATAAACAGCTCCTCGTTCAAAATTCCGTACAAAAAAGCTGTATTAATGTCATGATGGGAAACATGCAGTTTCTCCTCCGCAGCGATCTTGAGCATCAGCCGAATGCTCTCATATTTGACTGTGGGTGAGTAGGTCTCGTGGTAATCCTGTCCTGGTACCTGTGAAAAACCTCTGGCAACCAATCTGGCTTTGTGTCTGACAACCTTGCCATTCTGGTCTGTCTTGGCCTTGAAGACCCATTTGCTGCCAACCAGTCTCATACCTGGGACTACCGGTACCAGCTCCCAAGTTTGGTTCCTGTTCAAGGAATCAACTTCAGCCTTCATGGCATTAAGCCAAGGCTCAGCATCTTTAGAGGTTAACTCCTGAACCTCTTTGAAGCTTGAAGGTTCCCACACCTTCTCTGAGCTACTAAGAACAGCAGTTGCCGTCTTAGCAAACTCATCAGCAAATCTCTTTGGAGGTCTGCCTTTGGTCGCCCTTTCAGACCTACGTACTAGACGCAAGTCTTCTGGACTCATCTCCTCTTTCTTAGGAGAAAAGTGACCAATGGTGAACAGTGGTTCTTCCAGTTCATTGTCAGACGCATCAGATGGTCTGACTGAGGCCTTTGCGCTCTTGTAGTCTGCTGTGTCATCACTGTCACTGACACCAGCAGCAGCGCCGCCCACTGAACTGGAATCCGAACTCTGATCATCATCATCATCATCATCATCATCATCCTCATCCTCAGTTTCCTCAGCTTTCTCAGCATGATCTGCTTTCTTCACATCACCTTCATCCTCCTCTGGGTAACTCTGGAAAATTCCCACATTTTCCCCCCACTTAGGATTGTACTCAACACTCCTTGTGAACTTTATGGATTTAGAGTCAGTCATCCATACCCTGTATGCACCTTTTTCGTACCCCATGAACAAACCATGTGCCCCACGCTTCCCAAGCTTGTTGGTTTGTGGGGTGCGTACCCACATGTCAGAACCAAAAATTCTCATGTGTTTGGTGTTGGGTTTCTTGCCAAACATCTTCTCATAGGGGGTACAACCAATGGGTGATGACAATCTGCGATTAACGGTATAAGCTACCGTTGACAGAGCTTCCCCCCAAAATTTCTCAGGGAGATTGGCATCATGCAACAAGGTTTTCATTCCTTGCAGCAATGTTTGATTTGCTCGCTCCGCAAGCCCATTCATCCATGGCGATCTAGGCGTTGACATGTCATGCTGGATTCCCTTCTCAGTCAGGAAAGCTTCAAACTGCTGAGAAGTGAACTCCCCGCCGCGATCGGTAAACAGACAGCCGATACGTTTACCGTGAGCATTCTCCAGCCAAGCACAGAATGCTTTGAACCTAGGAAACGCTTGCGATTTCTGCTCGAGCATAAACACATGAATGTACCTAGAAAAAGAATCAATTAGAACCATGAAGAACCTTGCTCCTCCTAAAGAGGGCGCAAGAGGACCAACCAGGTCTGCGTGAACTAGCTGGTAGGGTTTGGAAGCCTGCCTGCTAGACTCTTTGCCTTTTGGAGCAACCTTCACCTTGTTCTCTGCACAAGATACACATTTCACGTGATACTTACAAGGTTTGATGTTCAAACCTTCAACCAATCCAGGCATCTTGGCCAGCGCCTGCCAAGACATGTGACAAAATCTTCGATGTGCATCATGAATGCATCCTGCATGAAGAACCTTGTTAGTTTGTGCAACACAACAAGAATCAGCATTAGACACAACAGCATTGTCATCATAAGTTATACAGAATAAACCATCTATAAACTTTGCATGCAAAATGTCCTCTTTGCCTTTTCTGATGACACAGACGCTCCTCTTGAAGGATATCTCAAAGCCACGCCCAGTCAGCTGTGGGACGCTAAGCAAATTGTCCGCAGCTCCAGGAACATACAGTACATTACTGATGGTTGTATGCAAACTTGCAAGTTTCACAGTCCCTTCTCCTGCAATTTGCAACGTCCTTCCATCAGCCAGGTGGATCTCTCCTTCTTGAGGCGAGAAGGAGATAAACAGGTGCTTATCCTTTGAAAGATGGCGGCTCGCACCAGAGTCCACAATAAATCTGGCCTTAGCCTTTGGAGCAGTCTTTGCAGCAAGCAAAACCTTGTTTTCCACTGGCGTGGGCTTTTGCAGCTTGCCCCCCTGCTCCTGGCCAGCAGACTTGCCTTTAGCCTTTGGTGAAGCAGTGCCAGCTAACAAAGCCTTGTTTTCCACTGGCGTGGGCTCTTCACCCCCCTTCTGCTTCGGGCCATCTGCAGGCATCTGTCTTTGTTTACCTCTGGCCTTCCGGCCTCTGCAAAGACGATGACCTTGGTTCCCATGAGAAACAGAGCTCTCAGCTGCCGTCTCCTTGGCTCCCCCTGGAGGCTGGAATGCTGCCTGGGATGACATCACAGTCTGCTCCCCCTGCAGCTTGCAACCGGTGCCCTCAGCATCCCTGCATTCACTCGCAGTCTGGGAAACAGCCAGGACCTCCGATGCAGTCAAACTCTGGGCATTCAAACTCTGAGCTGGGATGACTGGCATGTGGGCTATCTTCAAAGCATTCCACATCTTACGTGCCGTCACGTTGCCAGCAATTTCCTCCAGAGAGACGGATAAGACTATTATGTCTATGGCCCTCGAATTCTGGGCCTCCCATTTCTCTGTCAGAGGATCTGGGGGGGCTTGAGACACAGTATGCCAGACTCCATACTGACGCAGCAAACTCTCACACCATTTTGCCCAGGTCTGATAATTGTGCCGATTTAACTTTGGGCACTCATTGGCCTCTGAAGCTTCAAAAGCGTGGAAAAACTCCATTCCAGCTTTTTACTTGAGCCGTGAGCCTTTATGCCTTCAAAGACTCCTTATCGTGGCAGCTCATTAATCACGATGCCTTTTGGCTCGGCTCCCAGGCCAACTAAGCCTTCCGGAGTTCAAAGGCTCCGTCCGAGGTAAAACAGAAAAGCCTCCCTTTCTTTCGCTTTTCCCACGTACCTCTCAAACGCAGTCTGTTGCAGCTTTACTCTCCTGTAGGTGCTGTGAATCTGGGCCCGAAACCTTGTTGTTGGGAAACTGCCAAGGAGATATTGTCCATCATGGCCCCAAGCCGGCTGCCGGACGTCCATCGATCTCCCGTAGCCAGGCAGATCCAGCAGTTAGCGACACGAAGCCTTAGAAATGGATTGCCACATTCTAGGCTTGTGCACACTGTTCTTTATCAGCAGAAAACACAGCCAGAAAGCTTGCACCGCAGAAGAGCATAATTTACAGACTTTATTTAGCGTTGAACAGAACAAAGGAAAAACATGACCGTTCTGTGTCAGTGCCTCTGACCGACTGAAATCGAAAGGAAACAGCAAACATAAACATCCTGTGACTAGGACATGCGCAGACTCTGTGACTCTCAAAGCCTGCTCCCTTTTAAGGTGGAACGGAAATATCCCAACATCCTGGTCACATGGGTTTCTTGTAGACATATCAAGTCCAGTTGTTCTCTTTTCAAAATATGAAAAACTTGGCGTCTTTTTCTGGGAAGGTTCAAACAATTGCAGTTCCAACTAAGAGACATTTTATTATTGAGTGTCTATTCCTCCAGCTGCTCCAAGCTGTTGTTCCTCTTCAGTCGGTAATTTAAGTCCGAATGATAAGTTTGAGATATCTGTCGATCCTTTTTCTTCAAATGTTGGTTCTACCGTTCCTTTCTGCAAGTCCTCCTGGTTTCTCTCCAGAAACTGTTCTTTGTCTTGAACTGTTCTTATTTTAACCTTCTTTCCTTTGTAGTTAAAGGATAATCCTTGTGGAAACTCCCACCTAAAGGGTATAAAATTCTTCTTCAGCAGGTAGACCAAATCTTTGTAGAAGGCTCTCACCTCCAGGATGTATTTAGGGATGTCCTTGAAGATTTGTACTTGATTATTTTCAATCTCCAAAGCCTTTTGATAATGTAGGTTCAATATTTTATCTCTTTCCTCTTTGGATCTTAGGGTAATCAGGCAATCCCTTGGCTTTTTGCTTTGCCTCCTGCCCAATCGAAAAGCTGTTGTTATCTTAAATTCTTCTTCCTGTAGGACTTCTTGCCAAAATTCCGAAAACTCCTACGTAAGGAAGTCCACAAGGTTGTCCCCTTCACTCTCAGGGACCAATCTCAGTTTCAGATTTTTCTCCTTTCTCTGTAGATCCAACAAAGATAAGGCTGCATCATGTTCATTCACTTTTTTTGAGATTGGCACAAGCTTCTCCTGTGTCTCCTCCGCAGTGCTTTTCGCACTTTCAGCAATCTTTCGCATTTCAGAACTTTCTTGAATTAATTTGTTAATAGATTCTGTGTTAGATGCTACACTTGCAGTGTTCAAGTCCAATCTTGTTGTCAGTTCTGTCAATTTTTTGGAATTTTCTGTAGACTGCTTTGTCAAAGCTTCTAAGGATTGGTTTATTTTAAGCAGTGCCTGTGTCATTGATTCCATAGATGCTGTTGCCACCTTTTCCTGTGCAGCTGGTGTTGAACCTGATATTGAGCCCCTTTTCTTTTGTGTTAGTTTTGCTTTAGATCTGGTTGTTATCTCTTCTGCTGAACCACTCATATCCCCAAGGACGTTCTCACAGGAAAGGCTTGCAAATGGAAAATCCCACTGTTTTCCTTTCTCAGTCTGCAACTGTTTCCCTCTGAACCCTCTAGAGGGAGCAATCAATAGTAGCCAAGTGAAGAAAACAAAGAAGCATAGAGCAATAAACAAAGAATCCAAAAGTCCACAGTAAAAGTTACTATAGCACTTTTTCAATATAATCAAAAATTCAGCAAGATAGTTTCAATAAAGTCCCGAAACTTTGTCTCAGATAAAACTCCAACTTTGTATCCAATTTCAACTGACAGTTCACTTTCCCGGTGCCTTGTTCAGGCAGTCCGTCCCAGGAGATTGAGACAGCAGAAAAACTTTTTTTCCTAATTAATTTCAGGCAGATTAACAGTGTCCGCTTTTCTTCCCCCCTTCTCCTGCCTACTTTGGGGAAATTCAGATCAGATGTCAGGCTTTGACAGTTTTAAACTTATTTTTCTTTCAAGTACAGCTTTGCGCTTTCGTTGCTTTAATTGTCATGCAGTCCGGGGAGGCAGACTTCCTTGATTTATGCCTTTCCCGTTTTCGGCCAAATTTCAAGATTTAAATTTAAGAGTCCCGTTCAATCTTTCAATCCTACTCACGGGTATTACAGTCGAATTTCAGTTTCAGGAAGGAATCGGCGCTCTCCGTTCATGGCGACGCGGCTTCACTCCACGGGCTGGGTAGCGACTCTCAGCACCGCGCTCACTCCCGGTGCCGCTCGCTCCGGAGCCTTTAAAAAGGCTCTTTCACAGTACCGGGGGGGGGGCGCAAAAGGTGCCCACCGAGTCTCCTTGCTCACAGGCTTCAGCGTCTGTGATTTTAGGGGTCCCCCGCTCGCCGTAGCGGGTCAGACCCGAACTCGCGGAGCAGTCCTCCTCCGGAGCTCGAAGAGAGGACCGCCATTAAACGCTGGTGCCGACCGGAAGTCCAGTATGTCAGCCTTCTCAGCCTTCAGAAGCACTTGTACGTCTGGCCATATGGGATTGTGAGTGGAGAAGGTGGCGCAGTCTGGATGAGTCCCTCTGTCTTGCTCTTTGGTCACTGTGACCGAACACCATTTTGGGCCGATCAGGATCTATGGGGAAGGGGATCCACCCAGAAGTTGTGGAGGGAACGGGAAGCGAAGCTTGGTCAAGAGACTGGCTCATGTCAGAAGGAGGCCTGACTGCATCCTTGGCGAAGCCCAGGGCAGGGCAGGAAGGCAGCATTGCCCAGCGGGAAGGCATTCGGAGGCAAATCATCAGCAAGGAGCAGAAAATCCCCTCCCCTTCCCTCAAGAAGACTGAAGAATCTCTAGTCGGCCTTCAGGTGAGTTCAGCATCCCAGGTCTCTGGGGTGTTCCTGTCCATTACCAAGCTGACTCGAGGCTCCGTCAACTGAGCCCCTACACTCCTTGCGTACATGAAAGGGGCACAGAAAGGATGGGAGGCAGCCTTTTCCTGGAGCCGTCTTACCTGCAGCAGTTCAGTCGCTGGCTGCTGACCCTTTTCCTCCATCACCTGGATGATCCTCTCAAGAGAGGAGAGTTTCCTGCAGAGTCTGGCCAGCTGCTCATCCCTTCTCCCTGCAATCTCCTTCTCCACCTCTTCCACATGATTCAGCAGATGCTTTTCTTCTTCTTCTTCCAGGAACTGGCGCAGTTGTCTCAACTTCTCCACAGTCTTCAGCCTCTCCGGTTCTGAGGACGTCTGAGTGAGGAAGAGGGTCAGCCTTCAAAATATCAACAAGAGAATTAGGATTTGAATTGAACTGCTTCCACCCTCTCAGCTCACAAGTCCTCAGGCTTCTCCTTGACTGCTTTTCACATGATAAACAACAATGGGAAATAAACTCCATTTAGCTGCATTCAAAGGCGAACTTACCTAATTCGCAATTCTTGGAAAAATATGGAGACCAAAACAGCAGTCTTTTGAAATTCACACCTCTGAATTTCTCAAGGTTGACCCAGCCAGGTAATGTTCACAAAAAATGTATTTATGAGGGTAAAGCACGTATCAACATATTTATACGAGAAGGTAGCCACCCTAGCATTTGATTCATTTTCAGAATAATAAATAAATAACAAACCGATATGGAAAAAGGAGAAATGGGGAGAAGTTGAAATGGGCAGATTTCCCCATCCCTCCTCAGTCCGAACTTGCTTCTTGAAGTGCTTGTTCCCTCACTAGTAACAAGAGTGACACTTCCAAGGAGGTCTTTGCTTTCCTTATCCAGGTCTGCTTGATAGGCCAGAAAGAGAGGAGATGAATATTCTACTGGCTTCTTGGGTCCAGTGGCCTTGCTATAATAGGAAAGTAATTGACTGGAGGAAAGAAAAGTACAGAGGTTTTCAACCTTTTGGGGTCCACGGCTCCCTGGACCAACTCCCTTCTTTCTGCAACACCCCTGTGGGGCTCAGGAGACCAGTTAGGTCCCCCCTTGCTTACCTCCCCTCCACCTTTCTCCAACAGCCTCCCTTCTGGAGTGCTCTCTCAGCCTCCTCTCCTCTCCCCTCTCCTTAGGACAGCTGGGCAAGCCTTGGGAAGGCAGAGATGGCATCCGAGGAGGGAGGGAAGGAAAGAGGGACAGAGGCCAGTCTCTCCCACGGCACCCCTGACCATCATTCAAGGCACCCCAGCTGCCACAGCACACTGCTTGAAAACCACTGCAGAACTGGGAAGGGAAAGGTTTCTAGTCCAACTAACTGGTCTGGAGAAGAGGAAAGGCAGCCATGCTTGCTCCTTTGTCTTCTCCGAGGAGACTTCCAGCCTGACTTCTCATCTTGAGGCCCCAGGGAGAAGTGGGAAGAGGAGGAGGAGGAGGAGGAGGAGGAGGAGGAAGCATCCCCAGAAGAAGTGTGCTCCCCACCAGCAGGTGCTTCCACCCCCCACTCCTAAATCTGCTTCCAACAGATACTTGGGGGGGGGGGGCATCCTGCACCATCTGGTCAATTCCTGGTGTTAGGAGAATTAGAAGGTCTAAGATATAAACACATACATAAATACTGTAAGTAGTTCTCATCACAAAAGAATATGCAGGTAAACCCATGAACAGCCAGGTAAACCCATCAACAGGTTTCCTGCCAGAAAGGAGTCTGTTGTAGGCCGCCCCTTCTGTGGTGTATGTATGATGTATGGAGGGGTGGTCTTGGGCTCCAGGGTGGGCAATTTCAAATGTCTATATAAGGACTTGGTTCGGGGTCTCCTCCTCCCTCCTGCGTGGGGGGGGGGGGTGAGCACCCTGTTGCAACAGGTAATAAAGATCTGGCTTACTAGCTACTTTGCTTCTCAATATTCTCTGGTTGGCCTCTGTTATTTTCTCCTACCGATAGAGAAGCTACCAAAGGACTCTATATGGGCTCTGAGGTACCCCAGAAGGGAAAAGGAGCCGTTTTTTCCTTATAACACTGGCCCCCAGTCCCCACCCCCTTGCAGCTGACCCCTTGCTGCTCTCTGCTTGGCAGGGTATTGAGGAAGCATCCTGCTAGCCAAAGGTAAAGGTAAAGGGACCCCTGACCATTAGGTCCAGTCGTGGCCGACTCTGGGGTTGCAGCGCTCATCTCGCT